>NC_064635.1:173623818-173761318 GCF_023864275.1 Schistocerca cancellata
CAATTATAGCAATAATTATAATAAATCGTTCCAAGAGTGACATGTTTTTATAAATCTCCTATACGCGTGCATAGTCTTTTTGATAGGCTCGCATCGAACGCTAACGAAAGTCGATAACGCTTTCTGTGGTCGCCAACGCTACGTATGCCGTCAAAATAACATCACGTATGAGAGATGTGTTGTCAAACGAGCGATACCCTGGTATAATCTTTACCCATATGCTGTGGTTTCAATCCGGTTTATTAATGGATTGATCTGTATTACATTACCTTTATGTTGTTTGATGGTGGTGGTATCTTTCACTAATTCATCAAAAAGGATAATGAATTAATATGCAGAATCAGAAGCAGGACTCTGATACGGATGTTGTGACTTACGTTAATAATGTTTTCCTAACACGTATGTATTCATTCGTACATATACACTCCTGGAAATGGAAAAGGAACACATTGACACCGGTGTGTCAGACCCACCATACTTGCTCCGGACACTGCGAGAGGGCTGTACAAGCAATGATCACACGCACGGCACAGCGGACACACCAGGAACCGCGGTGTTGGCCGTCGAATGGCGCTAGCTGCGCAGCATTTGTGCACCGCCGCCGTCAGTGTCAGCCAGTTTGCCGTGGCATACGGAGCTCCATCGCAGTCTTTAACATTGGTAGCACGCCGCGACAGCGTGGACGTGAACCGTATGTACAGTTGACGGACTTTGAGCGAGGGCGTATAGTGGGCATGCGGGAGGCCGGGTGGACGTACCGCCGAATTGCTCAACACGTGGGGCGTGAGGTCTCCACAGTACATCGATGTTGTCGCCAGTGGTCGGCGGAAGGTGCACGTGTCCGTCGACCTGGGACCGGACCGCAGCGACGCACGGATGCACGCCAAGACCGTAGGATCCTACGCAGTGCCGTAGGGGACCGCACCGCCACTTCCCAGCAAATTAGGGACACTGTTGCTCCTGGGGTATCGGCGAGGACCATTCGCAACCGTCTCCATGAAGCTGGGCTACGGTCCCGCACACCGTTAGGCCGTTTCCGCTCACGCCCCAACATCGTGCAGCTCGCCTCCAGTGGTGTCGCGACAGGCGTGAATGGAGGGACGAATGGAGACGTGTCGTCTTCAGCGATGAGAGTCGCTTCTGCCTTGGTGCCAATGATGGTCGTATGCGTGTTTGGCGCCGTGCAGGTGAGCGCCACAATCAGGACTGCATACGACCGAGGCACACAGGGCCAACACCCGGCATCATGGTGTGGGGAGCGATCTCCTACACTGGCCGTACACCACTGGTGATCGTCGAGGGGACACTGAATAGTGCACGCTACATCCAAACCGTCATCGAACCCATCGTTCTACCATTCCTAGACCGGCAAGGGAACTTGCTGTTCCAACAGGACAATGCACGTCCGCATGTATCCCGTGCCACCTAACGTGCTCTAGAAGGTGTAAGTCAACTACCCTGGCCAGCAAGATCTCCGGATCTGTCCCCCATTGAGCATGTTTGGGACTGGATGAAGCGTCGTCTCACGCGGTCTGCACGTCCAGCACGAACGCTGGTCCAACTGAGGCGCGAGGTGGAAATGGCATGGCAAGCCGTTCCACAGGACTACATCCAGCATCTCTACGATCGTCTCCATGGGAGAATAGCAGCCTGCATTGCTGCGAAAGGTGGATATACACTGTACTAGTGCCGACATTGTGCATGCTCTGTTGCCTGTGTCTATGTGCCTGTGGTTCTGTCAGTGTGATCATGTGATGTATCTGACCCCAGGAATGTGTCAATAAAGTTTCCCCTTCCTGGGACAATGAATTCACGGTGTTCTTATTTCAATTTCCAGGAGTGTATCCAGAGGCTGAACAAACTACTTTCTACATTAAGAAAATCAAAGAAAAAAAAAGATTTAACATTTATTCCTTTTTCAAATCCACATGTTCAAAAAGTTCACACTTTTTTCGCTCCTAATAGCACTCAATTATGTTTTGGAACTTCTTTATTCTCTCAGAAATGAAACAAAATTAATTCTCTTTTCAGTGGTGCAAAGAGAAAATCAAATCCGAGTGGAGCCTTTTAGGGTTTGGCTTGCTGGAAATGAGACGTAATTGATAAATGTTTTGAACCGACTTTAAACTTGGATAAATGAATAATTATCTGAGTAATCAAGATGCCAATCGCACAGCCTTGAGATTTGCTGGCTGGCTACAAATAAGGAAAAACTCAGCTTCAGAAAGTCGTTCTCCGATAAGATACAAGCTGCCGAACTTGATTCAGAATTGTCGCGACAAGATTTATGAGTTACCTTGACAGTGAATTGTGATAAATCTTGTGTATGTTGCGCTCAACTTCAGAAACAAGGCACTTGTAGATGCCTAAAGAGTTGAGCAGAATCACCATGTTTCAACATGCGAATCCCCCTAAATTTTGAGCATCAATGAAGCAAACTTGGTGATGTGGTATCTGTCGCTATATGGATGAACTGCACAAAAGCATGGCTTGTGGTCTCGCCTTTCGCTATGCTTATTATTATGTCGTACACACGGGACTCTGACCGATGGTGAAATGACGGTGTCTCTGTACGATTCTCCTGTGTGAACGATTTGTTGAAGGTGAAATTTAAAATTTCGTTCGGCTATCTTCAGCTACCACAGCAGACTGGTCAACAAATGACTCGCCGCTCTCTCTCTCTGCCCAACTTCTCCTACGCCATATCTTCCTGCGCCTCCTCCAGCTCCTCTCTGTCCGCCTCTTCCTTCCCCCTCGTTCTCACGTTGACTCTTGTTCGTTGCCATTGCCAACGAAACCTTGATTGGGAACTGAAGTCACTCAAAATGAGTGGGTTAATTTTTTTGGGATCACTGGTATATGGGGTATGAGAGAGTTTTCCTTCTGTTAGATGTGCGATGCAAGAAGGTAGCAGATTTTGCACCTTACATGATGCTAAATCAGTACTAATACACCGAATAATAAATGATAATTGGTCACCGGTAGGAGAGAATGGACTCAGAAAAGGAAGTTGTGTGCGTCACGTCAGACTAACGAGATGGGCTCAGAGGCTGGAACACGGCCGCAACCCCTAAGGAAGTTGTGTGTGCCATGTCAAACTAACGGGATGGCCGCGGCCGGACCCCTTTGTCGGCTGGCACTTCAGACCACCAGAGACGTTCGGAGAGGCTGGGCCATCACAACAAGAAGCGAGAAGGATCTGTATGCGAAAGAGAGAAAGACGATTTCGCGCCACAGTGGAAAATTTGCGGAAGACTGTGACGGGATTGGCGCAGACCGCGTAGAGATACATATTAAAAGTTTGGCGGCAACAGTAACCGCTGCAGAACTCTGTGTCGTGGTTGGGTACAAATGCGCACGGATACATGGAAGTCTGTGTCGTGGTTGACTACCAACGCGCACGGATCCATGCGGCCAGGTTTGCAAAAACTCTGAAGGGGGACTCTGGGGTCGGCTGTGGAGGAGAGCAGTCGCGGTGTCTGGCTGCCCTGCTTGGAGAGCGTGGAGACAAGTAGCTTGGAGAAGTTACCGGCATTGAGTCCAGTGGTTACTCTCCAAGTCTGAATAGTGTAGAGCATACGACTCCACACACGTAGCATTATCTGTTCCTCTGAGGAGAGAAACAGATTTGTACTAACTTGTGGTGTTCATATGCAATCTGAAGTGTACCTTTGCTGCCGCCCACTTGACTCGACCAACTACTTTTGGCATATGTGCAAGTAGCTTGAGTATTGACTAGTGACAGACTCCGCAACTGAACACTTACGTACAGGAGTTTACGGGCGCAAACCACGTCCACGTTCGAGGTTAAAGCCAAGCTCGCTCACGGGAAAGACGGCATCACGACGTTGGCTGGGCCGACCGTCGTAATCATCACGGAGAATTACGGTGATATCAGCAATCATCAGCCAAAGTAGTGCACTGTAATTCTAAATGAGTTCTTATTCCGCTAGCTCTTTGACTGGCGCTCTCTGAGTCTGTGCCCGTTCAGGCAGAACTGCAATAGAGTCACTTGCGGGTTCAGTGTTGACTTAAGTAGTTGGGAAAAGAGGATACATTGTGCCAATGATCGGATAGTTAGGTTAGCGAGTGTATTGTATTGTCATGTTCGGCTAGAAATATCGCTCATCCTGTTTCCTGAATAAATCTTATTCTGGTATCATATGCTAATCACCGCATTATTCATTTGGTAGCTAGCAATCACCATATTTTTGTTTCGTAATTAGAGTGTAATGATAATTTCGAAGCAAACTGATACTGGGGGCGTAACCGCACGTTTAAACAGAGCCAACTTAAGTCAGATAGCAACTCATGGTTGACTAAGACTACCAATAGATATTTTTCAGTATATCGATAATCTTAAATAAACTCCCCGTACGTTGCAAGCGCCTTCAGTGACAGTGTTTTGTACAGTTTTAATCTGTGAATGAGTAGCCGGCCGCAGTGGCCGAGCGGTTCTAGGCGCTTCACTCTGGAACCGCGCGACCGCTACGGTCGCAGGTTCGAATCCTGCCTCGGGCATGGATGGGTGTGATGTCGTTAGGTTAGTTGGGTTTAAGTAGTCCTAAGTTCTAGGGGACTGATGACCTCAGCTGTTAAGTCCCATAGTGCTGAGAGCCATTTGAATCATTTTTTTGTGGATGAGTACGACAACAAAAGTTTCGGAGCATTCAGATTCGGTAACAGTGATGCTGGTCGCAACCGATAAGCCATAAGTACAATTTTCCTTTTTTCTGATGAGGAAGAAAACAAAATATTACATAGCTGTGTATACAATTTTTGTTTAAAAGTACGTATAACGAAAAAGAATACATATGGGAGAAACAATGTCTAATTTTTCAAACAATAAAGTGTACAGCGAATCAGCTGCCAGAATTGTTACATTAATCAAGTCTGGTAAATGGCTGGCTGTGTACGTTGTTGTTTGTAAAATTACTCACAGTTGCTGATAACAGACAATTTTAAGATTGAGAGTTTGTCTCGCGGTTTAGATAACCCACTGTCGTAGTTAAAACGGACTGCGAGAAAGAAAACAAAACAGCGCATTTTCATAGAAAAGTATTTTCTTTCTTACAGTCCGTTTTAACAGGTAACCTCTACTCTGTTGTTTAAAAAAATATACAGGCCATGGTTGCCCGGGTGTTTATTAAAGTATCATGTAACAATCTGTGGTACATCAGCCAGGAACTTTTCCAGATTTTTTCTAATAGCTGTACCCTTTATACATTGAAGACTCAAAGAAACTGCTACAACTGCCTAATACCGTGTAGGGCCCCCGCGAGCACGCAGAAGATCCGCAACACGACGTGGCATGTACTCGACTAATGTCTGAATTAGTGCTGGAGGGAATTGACACCGTGAATCTTGCTGCACTCTCCATAAACCCGTAAGTGCTGGAGATCTCTTACCAGCACGTTGAAAGGCATCCCAGATATGCTCAATGATGTTCATGTCTGTTGGCCATCAGAAGTGTTTAAACTCAGTAATGTGTTCCTGGAGTCACTCTGTAGAAATTTTAGACGTGTGGAGTGTCATATTTTCCTGCTGGAATTTCTCAATTCCGTCGGAATACACACTGGACATGAATGGATGCAGGTGATCAGACAGGATGCTTATGTACGTGTCACCTGTCAGAGTCTTATCTAGACGTATCAGGGGTCCCACATCACTCCAAACGCCCCACACCTTTACAGAGCCTCCACCAGCTTGAACATTCTTCTGCTGACATGCAGGGTCCATGGATTCAAGAGGTTGTCTCCATACCCGTACACATCCATCCACTCGATACAATTTACAACGAGACTAGTCCGACCAGGCGACATGTTTCCAATCATGAACAGCCCAATGTCGGTGTTGATGGCCCCAGGCGAGGAGTAAAGCTTCGTGTCGTGCAGTCATCAGGTGTACACGAGTGGGTCTTCAGCTCCGAAAGCTCATATCGATGATGTTTCGCTGAATGGATCGCACGCTGACACCAGCTGATGGGCCTATATGGAAATCAGCAGCAATTCGCGGAAGGGTTCCACTTCTGTCACGTTGAACGATTCTCTTCAGTCGTCGTTGGTAGTGTTCTTGCAGAATCTTTCTCCATCCGTAGCGACGTCGGGAATTTGATGTTTTACCGGATTCCTGATATTCACTGTACAATCGTGAAATGGTCGTACGGGTAAATCCCCACTCCATCACTACCTCGGAGAAGCTGTGTCCTGTAGCCCGTGCACTGTCTATAACATGACGTTCAGACACATTTAAATCTTGATAATCTGCCACTGTAGCAGCAGTAACTGATCTATCAACTGCTCCAGACACTTTTTGTCTTATATAGGCGTTGACGTCCGCAGCGCCTTATTCTGCCTGTTTACATATATTTGTATCGTATTTAAATACACATGCTTATATCAGTTTCTTTGGCGCTTCGGTGTATATAAATACGCTGATGTTTTGGAAAAACAGAACACCTAGAACGAATGGAGATAGGACGCCCATATTCACAGGACACGTGTGTTCTGCAGAAATGATTAGCTTCTGAACCTCTCGGCACACACCACTTACCGGCAAAATGTGTCTGCGGCTCTTGATCTACATCTGCATCTATATCTACATTTTTTACTCCACAAGCCACCCAACGGTGTGTGGCGGTGTGAGGGCTATTCAGAAAGTGAGGAATGATTGGTCACGAAATGGAAACCGCTGTGAAAATTCAAACGAGGCTTTTCACAGACATTTTGGGCAGTGTCTCTGTTATGCCCGTTGAGCACATCAAGATGCTCTTTTCAGTTGTGAGCAAGTGAAGGTGCCTGGAACAACGATGTCTCCCGCCAAGTAGGAGGGCCCGCTGACAGGCTTCGCCTTAATGAATGCAGCCCGCCTAACACAACTGCCACGCACTTCCTTCTTTGTGGCAATTCTGAGCCGCACTCTGCCGGGGCAGCAAAGACACTCCTGCAGCCTTTTCGATGGGAACTGTTCGATCACCCACAACACAGCCCTAATTGGCTCGTCCTGAGTATCATCTCTGTTCACATGAAACGCTGGATACGAAAACAACACTTGCTCGCAGGCTACGAGTTATAGACCAGCGTAGAGAATTATCGGAACGCACAGGCGACTGCGTTGTATGTCAATGATGTTGGAAATTTGGTATAACGTTCTGACAAATATCTAAGTCTGAGCGGTGACTATGTAGAGAAGTACCTGGAAGGTGCAGCTAAATGTGCAAAAAAACAGTTTTGATTTTTACTGCAGTTTCCATTTCGCGACCGATCGTTCCTTACTTTCTCAACAACCCTCGTAGTATATGTCCATCCGAACCCTTATTACAGCATCGTATAAAAATTTAAAGTAAATCGATCAACAAATTTTTAAGTCTTTTTGTAGCAACGTTAAACGATTTGTCTCTATATGTTAGTGAAGATATGGATTAATTAATTTGGGCTCGAGCAGCCTTATCCGCGATTTCATACGCTTTGAGGTAGAAAGGGTCCTGTAGCCACCTTTCATTAGTCCGGTAGCCCATTTTCACTAGCATTTCTCTTTCTTTTCCTAGTTTCTCTTTCCTCATAACTCTCATAGTGGTGTGATTGAATGCATGTCGTTATGTGTCACGTTGCTAGACGGTGGCGTAGTCTGCTGCAGAAAGTCTGCGATAGTCATACAGATTGAGTAGCAGTTGTACAGAATAGCCAACTCGCGGAGTGGTCAAGTAGGCAAGGAGGTTTGCGCTACTTGTGAGAAGTCCACCTGCGTTAGGTTGGTGGCGAAAATGGCATCTTTGGGTTTTCCGGGCCACGAGGAGCGTGGAAGAGGCTGGAGAAGAAAGCGGGAGGCAGTCTGCCGCCGGTACGGGAAGCGTCCACAGCTGTGTTCCAGTCGAAGAAGGGTGAGTTAGACTGACCGCGTGGCGCGTTGTTACTTGGCGAGAGGAGAGCTGTTAGCTTTTGGTCTCGCTCTTCAGCTCTGATAGATTGCTTTGCCTTGTCGCAGCAAGGAATGCAAAACTTTAGCAGATTTTTCTTTCAGTAAATTTCTGTAGCAGACTTGGATCCGCCGGAAGAGCGTCACACAAAGGTGTCGATAAGAAGTGAGCACTCACTCCTGTATGAATGTCTGTTTGCCTTCAGCTGTGCCTGTATAAGCTTTTATTTTCCTAAATATCAATAGCTTTGCCTTCTCGTAAATTTTCCTTGCTTTATGTATCTTTCGTCCGTGGGGAGCCGACCACGTGGTTGAACATTGAAGTTTTGTTGGGGTACCGTCACCACTAACTGTCCGATCTGATGTTTGTGTTAAAGAATGTTAAGTGTTCATGATTGTGTGATGTGATATTGTTGCAACTTGGCCACGATACCTAGAAACTGCGTTTCCACAAACCACGTGCGTGGGCACGCGGGTGTACTGCGAAACGTGTACCGTTTCACGAGTTATTGCGATCAGTTATCAGGCAACAGCAGTTGTATGAATGATTCACACTGTAAGTAGGCTGTTTGTATTTTCTTATTGGCAACGTTACGTAGCGCTCTGTATGAAAATCACTGGCTGTGCTGTGTGCAGTCTGCGGCTAGTTTGCATTGTTGTCTGCCATTGTAGTGTTGGGCAGCTGGATGTGAACAGTGCGTAGCGTTGCGCAGTTGGAGGTGAGCCGCCAGCAGTGGTGGATGTGGGGAGAGAAATGGCGGAGTTTTGAAATTTGTAAGACTGGATGTCATGAACTGCTGCGTATATTATGATTTTTCAACACTATTAAGGTAAATACGTTGTTTGTTCTCTATCAAAATCTTTGACTTGCTAACTATGCCTATTAGTAGTTAGTGCCTTCCGTAGTTCGAATCTTTTATTTAGCTGGCAGTAGTGGCGCTCGCTGTATTGCAGTAGTTCGAGTAACCAAGATTTTTGTGAGGTAAGTGATTTGTGAAACGTATAGGTTAATGTTAGTCAGGGCCGTTCTTTTGTAGGGATTTTTGAAAGTCAGATTGCGTTGCGCTAAAAATATTGTGTGTCAGTTTAAGCACAGTCTTGTACAATTTTTCTAAGGGGACGTTTCAACACCAATGATTTTACGTGTAGATTATAACGGTGAATGTATCGATGCTTTTCTTTAATGTTTTAGGAATTTATGTTATCAGGAATTGTGTACATGCCTCACATCCATGTCTTAGGAATACATGATTTTATCTACAATTTTCTCTTGTGTTCCGAGGTTACGTTTCTGCACCTAAGCCACTCACCTCGTAGGTTTCCCGTTAGCACATCCAACGCGTTTCCTTACACACAGAGCCAGTGATTACTTTCCTGCTTTAGATTAAGTCTTATTTTTAGGTGTGTTGCTGGGAGCTGATCTTCTGCACAGTGTTCAAGCATTTTCTATTTTATTTTCAACAGTGCACGGGCAATACTATTAACTACATCGCATCCTCTATGAGCGATATCACGACGTATGCATTTTTATGAGTCTTTGGTCTGTGATCAGCTTATTTTCCGACTCGGCCAAACCTTTGGTTAGTTGTATGGTTAGAGTCGGTGGCGACCCTAATCTTAACGCAATAACCCGTAGGAACAGGTTAGTTACAAGGTGTTCCTCTGGAAGTTCTTTTGAGTGCAGCGTGCTCTACTTTTAGTGAGTCTTAACTTGAGAACGCACGGTGTAGTAATTTGGTTGTGGAAGCGTGCTTCCGCGGCAGGGCCGTCCGCTGTGAGCACGTGCCGGACACGTGAGGTGGCTGGCTTCCCGCTCCATTAGGCCGGCAGGGTCGTAAATCATACGGCTGAGCTGGACAGCGGTGAGATGTGTGTGTGCGTATGTGTGCGGTGAGGGGTGGAGGGGGTTGGAGGGGGGTGGAGCTACTGTCACGGGAAAGGGGACTGCACTGCTTTATCAGTGCTGTCTTGTCGCTTCCACCGTTGTCTGGGTGCCAGGGTTTCACGCGCAGGCAGAATCCCCTCTAACAGTGAACGGATCCAGTTTAGCGTATTTGCCTTTAGAGCGCTTAAATCACAGCCTTATTTTCACGTGTGTTGGTATCTGGCGTTTCAGGTAGAAAGTTACGACTTTGTGGCTGCAGGTAGGTTTACCGCAACGATATAATATCTTCTTGTGGTGTGCGTACTGTAAGACCTTCGGTACACACACCATCAGATTATTTGACTCGTCGCTCTAACGAAGTAGGCGAGTGTCAGAAATATGTCTCGTGGTCTTATCGTGGCGTGTTTATCTTCTGGCGTTAGGTCAGACGATAGAAATGCCACTTGCACGCTTAGAGTAGCAGATTGACGGTGACCAACTTTAAACAGAACTTGATTAATTTTCACACACATTTATTAACATAATAAAATGCATAGACATTACATAACTTGATTCTGGATGCTATTTACAATTGACAATCTGAAGTCCCTTTGGTCTTGGTACGTTAATCTTATTCTCACATATCTCTGATACTTGACAAAGTGTCTATACATTTATCTTCATGGCTATGTACAGGAATATGGTAATCTTATTAGGCGCAGACTGAAACTTACCTATAGACTGGTACAGACTAATGCAGACTGGTACAGACTATTGCAGACTGGTACACACTGACTGATCGGAGGTCTGTACACTCGTTATAATACCTCGCACATTCAGGTATCACTGCACAAGTGTGATCTGCAAGGAGAAAAGGTTCTACATTAGCAGCAATCTCATTGGCTGCGTTACATATTAATACGCGGATTGGCGGAAGCAGAATTTGGTCCGTATCTATGGCAGCACCATCTCGTAGTGTGGAGATGGAAGAGCGCTGCGCCTGCGCTGTTGTGCTTAGCGGGGCTAGTGGGAAAGTTGTGTACGCGCTGACTACGCGGAATTATGTACACAACACATCTTTTTCTTCTTCTTCTTCTTCTTCTTCTTGCATTATGGCCTCTATAGGACCACAGGTAGCCCCTTCGTAGACTGTATTTTCCTCTTCTTCTCCCAGAATCTCTTCATTCTTTCTCTTCTCCTCTCCCGCTCTTCTTCTGAGATCTTCAGTTTCTCCCAGCGGCTCCACTGGTGATGTTCTAATCTTTTCCTGTATTCTTCTCTGTCATTGATCTCCAGCATACGAGGTGCGGCTAGAAAAAAACCGGACTGATGCTGGAAAAAACATTTATTTACAATTATTTACAATTTCATGTTATCTCCTTCAATGTACTCTCCTCCTCGGTCTCTACACCGCTCCATACGAATTTTCCAGTGTTCATAGGAATGCTGCAGATCAGTTTCGGTAAGTCCATACATTACTTCCGTCGCTTTTTCTTTTACTGCTTCAACAGTCTCAAATCTAGTTCCTTTCAAAGCTGACTTGACTTTAGGGAAAAGAAAAAAGTCGCAGGGGGCCAAATCAGGTGAGTAGGGTGGATGATCTAAGATGGGAATGTTGTGTTTTGCCAAAAACGTCTTCACTGACAACGCACTGTGAGCTGGGGCATTGTCTTGGTGAAGGATCCATGACTTTTTTCTCCACAAATCGTTCCGTTTTCTCCGTACTCGCTCACGTAGGGTAGCCAGGACGCTAATGTAGTAATGCTAATTCCCTGTTTGTCCCTCTGGTACCCAATCAATGTGCACAATCCCTTTGATGTCAAAAAAAAAAAACAATCATCATTGCCTTGAATTTCGATTTTGACATTCGTGCTTTTTTTGTCGTGGAGAACCAGGAGTTTTCCAATGCATCGATTGGCGTTTAGTTTCGGGATCGTAAATAAAAAACCACGATTCATCGCAAGTAATAACATTTTGTAAGAAGGTGGGATCACTTTCAATGTTTTCCAGGATGTCAGAACAAATCATTCTTCGGGGTTCCTTCTGGTCAATTGTGAGACACTTTGGAACCATTTTTGAACACACTTTGTTCATGTTGAAACTTTCATGAAGAATCTGCCTAACACTTTCCTTGTCAGCTCCTGTTAACTCAGACACTGCTCTGATTGTTAAACGGCGATCTTGTCGAACAAGTTTACCGATTTTTTCAATGTTTGCATCAGTTTTTGCTGACAATGGTCTGCCAGTGCGAGTGTCATCACTGGTGTCTTCGCGGCCATCTTTAAATCGTTTAAACCACTCAAACACTTGTGTTCGCGATAAACAATCATCGCCGTACACTTGTTGTAATATTACAAACGTTTCACTTGCAGATTTTCCTAGTTTGAAACAAAATTTGATGTTAACACGCTGTTCTTTCTGTACACTCAACATTTTCCGACGCACAGACAAAACGTAAACTACTTAAAACAGACGCCACGGGCAGACTGAGTGCAGGAGGCAGATGAAACTCGAGCAGTAGGCGGAGCGAGAGTCACGTGACAGGCCACGCGACTTTCAGCCTTATTGCATTCGTTTTATTGTTTCACCAGTACTAGTACGGTTTTTTTCTAGCCACACCTCGTATTTGTCGGTGTGTATATTTGTTCCTCCAATTTTCCTTTCCTTCGACCTTGATCCCCAATTCCAACCAGTTCTTCTGAAGTTCAACAATCCTCTTGGTTCCTGTCTTTCCCCTTGTCCACCCTGTTGTTTCCCACACTCTCTTCGTCATTCTGTTCGTACTCATCCTAACTACATGCCCAGCAAACCTTGCCCTTTTGAGTCTGATTTCCCCAGATCGTGTTTTCATGTTCCAGTACAATTCTTCCCTAGGTCTTCGCATCCACCTCTCTCCACCTCTTTTGGGACCTAGTATTTTACTCAGTATTTTCCTCTCTTCTTTCTCTAGTTGCTCTTCCCCTTTTCTTCATAGTGTCATCGTCTCAGCAGCATATAATACTGCATTCCTCACTGTTGCCTTGTAGTGGCTTATCTTTTTCTGTGTGGATATATTCTTTTTATTGTGTACCTCTCTCGTCATGCAGAAGGCTGACCATATCTTCTTTATCCTCTCTGTTACTCCCTTCTTGCTTCTGTTCCTTCCTGTTATAAATTCTCCCAGGTATTTAAAGTTTCAGTCTCTTACTGTTGCCAGCAGGTGGAAGACTTGTCTGATGACGTAATAGAAGAAGAAATGGAAGTTGGTGTAGAAGACATAGAGGATCCAATATTAGAGTCAGAGTCTAACAGAACTTTGAGTGACTTGAGATCGAGTAAGATAGAAGGCATAGATAACTTCCCATCGAAATTGCTAAAATCACTGGGGGAAGTGACAACCAAACGACTATTTCAGCTGGCGTGTAGAACCTATGGCGCTGGAAACGTACCGTCAAACTTTCGCAAAAATATCAATACAATTCCGAAGACAGCAAGAAGAGGCAATTTTCGAACACCATCAGCCTGAAAGCTTATCCGTCCAAGCTGCTGACAAGAATAATATAGAGATGAATGGGCACAAAAACTGAAAATTTGTTAGACGAGGATCAGTTTGGTTTTAAGACATGAAGGTAACAAAGAGGCAATCTGACGTTTTGCTTAATAATAGAAGCAACATTTGATAAAAATCAGCGCACGTTCATTAGGTCTGTCGAACTGGAAAAACCGTTCGATAATGTAAAATGGCGCAACACGTTCCATATTCTCAGAAGAAAAGAAGTAATGGAGAATGAGGGGGAATATACTGGGTGATCAAAAAGTCAGTATAAATTTGAAAACTGAATAAATCACGGAATAGTGTAGATAGAGAGGTACAAATTGACACACATGCTTGGAGTGACATGGGGTTTTATTAGAACAAAAAAAAGTTCATAAAATGTCGGACAGATGGCGCTTCATCTGATCAGAATAGCAATAATTAGCATAACAAAGGACAACAAAGCAATGATGATGTTCTTTACAGGAAATGTTCACCATCATTCCTCAACAATAGCTGTAGTCGAGGAATAATGTTGTGAACAGCACTGTAAAGCATGTCCAGAGTTATGGTGAGGCATTGGCGTCGGATGTTGTCTTTCAGCATCTCTAGGGATGTCGGTCGATCACGATACACTTGTGACTTCAGTAACCCCATAGCCAATAATCGCACGGACTGAGGTCTGGGGACCTGGGAGGCCAAGCATGACGAAAGTGGCGGCGGAGCACACGATCATCACCAAACGACGTGCATCTGTCGGACATTGTGTGAACTTTGTTTTTTTTTTAATAAAACCCCATGTCATTCCAAGCATGTGTGTCAATTTGTACCTCTCTATCTACATTATTCCGCGATTTATTCAGTTTTCAAATTTGTACTGACTTTTTGATCACCCGGTACAATATGTACAAAAACCAAGCCAGCGTAATAAGTTTAGAAGACCAACAGCGAGTTCTGGGGTTAAAAAGGGAGTATGGCAGGGTAGCATTCTGTCACCCCTACTGTTCAAACTATATATCGAAGGAGCAATAGTGGAAATAAAAGAAAGGTTCAAGAATGGGACCTGGAATACAGACGTAAATGATGTCACTGATAAGATTAGATGATGACATTGCTATCTCGTTGAGAGCGAAGAAGAATTACAGGATCTTTTGAATGGAATAAACGTTCTGATCACTACAGAGTATGAACAAAAGTAAACCGAGAAAGACAAAAATAATGAGGATTGGCAGAAATCAGAATAGCAATAAGTTTGAAATAAATGGTTGTAGCTCCGTCACTTGTAAGTTGTAGTGAGAAGTATCTATTTTAAATTTCTTGATGGTGACTAGTTTCGGACACCTGTGTCCAATTTCAAACCATCCGTGCTGTAAGTGTGACTTTTTTCTTATAGTTCGCAGGAGCGAGTTCGATGAACAACATACTAAAAATTCTGACCAGTGGCGTATGAGGGTGGGTGTGGCGCTGCGTTTTAAGGTCGCTTTTTGCGGTTGTCATAAGTAACTCGAAAACCGCGGCCTCTAGCGAAAATATATCCCAGTACATAATTAAACTATGTTCAATTTTCTACAGAAACGTCCTGTTCGTTTTTCCATAGGGCTAATAGTCTGCGCGAAGAAAGCGAAGGAATATTGAAAACTTTTTGAGACGCACATGCACTGCAGTTACGTGATTTTCGCAGGCTAAATTGCGATAGTTTCCCGACTTGATAAGTCAGAAGGTATAACACCATCTATACTTCACTGTTCGCACTAATTTTCCTGTCGTGACACAAAACTAGTGCTACCCTCTAGGAGGATTTTTATCTTTTGGCCGTGCGTTTGTCTAATGGATAAAAAGGTATCGGACAGTATTTTTGAATATGTTGTAATTAATAGCAAAACTAAACAAGATTTACTTTGGGGTAATGAAAGCAGAAAAGTTCATACAAATGAAACAATAAACGGTCGCCAGCCTAAGGCATATTAACTTGAAACATTATGTTTAGGGAAACTGAATAAGGGTTGTTGAAGTGACTTTCTTTAAGGTTTCCTTTGAGTAGCACACTGGATACACACTAATACAGGGCGATCTAAGTTGCGGGTAGCGAGTAGTTACCATTAATGCACGAACAGTAACCATAGAAAGCAAGATAGTGCCCCACTCTTATAACAACAGTTACAATTACTATCATTACATCATTCAGTACTGAGATGTTACTGGAGGAAACACTGAACTAAAGTCGGGCATGAAAATATTTCTGACTTAATTGAGATATAAAACCCACAAATGAAATTAAATACTACAAGATGTACACTTTTTATACGCCCATTTATGGAAATGCATCAGATTTCTTTAGTAGCGACAACATTACATTTAGCTTTCTAATAAGAGAAGAGTATAATGGGGACCCATAACCTGACACTGTCTCATTAGTCAAACTCTATGATTATTTCATACGCAATGTTCAATCCAACCAAAGATTAATGTTTAACCCCACTTGGAATAATTTATGTTTTCATCGTTTAAAGCAATTTACTCAACACTGAGCTCAATTAACTTCATGATAGCAATCAAGACTAAATTACGTTGCAAATAAGTTTAATTTAAGTGTCTGAGAAGCAGGCACATTTAAGTAATTGAGAAGCAGGATTTTTAGACAATAACATTTACACTCTCTAGCACTGAATTTTTGCACATTTAATACACAGAAACAAATCACTAATTAGCTAGAAACAGGATACTAGGTTTTCTGCACACTTAGGAGGGGAAATTGCGTCGGTTCATGATTAGGATAAAGTTGGGGCTCAAAACACGGGTTTATAGCACTTGAACTGTTATTGAAAACACTCAACAAATTAACTGGTCCATGCTCTGATATACAACTGTGTGCCTGAAATTGGTGGAGCAGTGGCGAAGTAGTGGTGGCAAGCGACTTGCCGGCTAATTGTACTCACGCCTCTTGATGTTTGAGAGCTCTCTACAGTTTCTTCTTGGCGACGGGTTTTTATCGTGTTAGAGCCATTCCGTATTGCCGAGAATACTGTGCAATGGCCAAATCCACATCCGAGGCTATTTTCCATGCAAAACAGCTTCCAAATGCCTCCCTTGGCACCCTCGACATTTACCGTGCAACGGCTAGCCACTGACTGCGTACCGTTCCCACCAAGTAGCCGACCAGATCGACCGCCAAAACCACCTTTTACATCGCGCCGAGCCACTTCCGTTGCGGAGGGGCTTCCCTATAGCTTTTACATTTCACAATACTTGTTCCCTAAGCATGAATCAGCTCCCAATATCCGACTTTTTCTCTATGAACATACATATATTATAAAATTTCAATATTTTTAAACATCATTTAAGTTTTTACACATATACATCACAAACTTTATCTTCCCTGTCACACATAAATAACCTTAATTTACAAAGAACAAACATTTAATAGTCACGGATATACACTACTGGCCATTAAAATTGCTACACCAAGAAGAAATGCAGATGATAAACGGGTATTCAGTGGACAAATATATTATACTAGAACTGACGTGTGATTACATTTTCACGCAATTTGGGTGCATAGATCCTGAGAAATCAGTACCCAGAACAACCACCTCTGGTCGTACTAACGGCCTTGATACGCCTGGGCATTGAGTCAAACAGAGCATGGATGGCGTGTATAGGTACAGCTGCCCATGCAGCTTCAACACGATGCCACAGTTCATCAAGAGTAGTGACTGACGTATTGTGACGAACCAGTTGCTCGGCCACCATTGACCAGACGTTTTTGAATTGCTGAGAGATCTGGAGAATGTGTTGGCCAGGGCAGCAGTCGAACATTTTCTGTTTCCAGAGAAGCCCGTACAGGACCTGCAACACGCGGTCGTGCATTATCCTGCTGAAATGTAGCGTTTCACAGGGATCGAATGAAGGGTAGAGTCACGGGTCGTAACACATCTGAAATGTAACGTCCACTCTTCAAAGTGCCGTCAATACGAACAAGAGGTGACCGAGACGTGAAACCAATGGCACCTCATATCACCACGCCGGTTGATACGACAGTATGGCGATGACGAATACACGCTTCCAATGTGCGTTCACCACGATGTCGCCAAACACGGATGCGACCATCATGATGCTGTAAACAGAACATGGATTCATCCAAAAAAATGACGTTTTGTCATTCGTGTACCCAGGTTTGTCGTCGAGTACACTATCGCATGCGCTTCTGTCTGTGATGCAGCGTCCAGAGTAACCGCAGCCACGGTCTCCGAGCTGATAGTCCATGCTGCTGCAAACGTCGTCGAACTGTTCGTGCAGATGGTTGTTGTCTTGCAAAAGTCCTCATCTGTTCACTCAGACGTGGCTGCACGATCCGTTACAGCCGTGGAGATAAGATGCCTGTCATCTCGACTGCTAGTGATACGAGGCCGTTGGGATCCAGCACGGCGTTCCGTATTACCCTCCTGAACCCACCGATTCCATATTCAGCTAACAGTCATTGGATCTCGACCAACGCGAGCAGCAATGTCGCGATACGATAAACCGCAATCGCGATAGGCTACAATCCGACCTTTATCAAAGTCGGAAACGTGATGGTACGCATTTCTCCTCCTTACACGAGGCATCACAACAACGTTGCACCAGGCAACGCCGGTCAACTGCTGTTTGTGTATGAGAAATCGGTTGGAAACGTTCCTCATGTCGGCACATTGTAGGTGTCGCCACCGGCGCCAACCTTGTGTGAATGCTCTGAAAAGCTAATCATTTGCATATCACAGCATCTTCTTCCTGTCGGTTAAATTTCGCTTCTGTTGCACTTCGTGGTGGAGCAATTTTAATGGCCAATAGTGTATATTTACATAGTATAAACCTACGTCTTATCGATGTTGGTGTTAAAAAGTATCCTGCACTGAATTATTCGTCTCCAGAAATGTGTGTTTTAGATGTAAAACAAGTTTAAGGATCAGATCTTCCGCTACACGTCGGAGACAATGAGCCCTGGCCTTTGCTCCCTCCACGAGGCGGTCCAGCTGTTGGTTGCACAGTGTATATCTGTGATGCATGCTTTCATACAAACAGTCCACAAATTTTGTGCTCGACGCTGCAGGAATACAGTCAATCCTACTACTTGCGGACAAACCACCTTTCCGCAGCCGTTGTCCGATTTTCAATTTTATATCCAAACTGTCCGTTTTGGGTCACCTTCCTATTGAAAGCTTTATCTGCTATGTCCTCTCTGCAGCCCCTAGAGGCCTGTAACAGGAGCTATGAAACAGCCTGTACATATGAGAGAACATGAAAATTAGATTATATGTTATTATGGTTGGCAAAGTAACTTTCATTGATTGCTGCACTACATGTCAAAAAGACACAGCTACATGACACTATTTCTCAACATAGTTACAAGTGTCGGCCGGCCGGTGTGGCTGAGCGGTTCTAGGCGCTTCAGTCTGGAACCGCGCTGCTGCTACGGTCGCAGGTTAGAATCCTGCCTCGGGCATGGATGTGTGTGATGTCCTTAGGTTAGTAAGGTTTAAATAGTTCTAAGTTCTAGGGGACTGATGACCTGAGATGTTAAGTCCCGATAGTGCTCAGAGCCATTTGAACCATTTTTTTGAAGTTACAAGTGTCTGTGAACAGTGGTCGGAGCGTTCTACAAATCTTTCAATTCCTCGATTACAGAAATCCACTCCTTGATCATGGAGTCATTACAGAGTAGTTGGAAAGTCTAGCTTTAGGTCCGGAAATGCGTGGTTTCCATGTTAAAGACCATTTATTCAGTCATACAGTGTTACGGAGACTGCAGCTTGGAGTGGACAAGCGGTGCGGCCACGTGGTGTACAGTCTTAGTTAGTTTGTTGTGTCACGTATGAATGTGTCGTGTGCCTTGTGGAATGCTTTTGTTAAATTTTATTTAATTTACCGTCCAGTTTGCGTTTCATTCCCGTGGACTCAGTAGCTCTTCCTCTGCTGCACCGCGTGCGTATCTTTGCAAACCGAGAGGATCCAATTCGACGTAAACACCTCGCGTGTTCGCACTGAGGCCCCACCTTCATCGCGGAGTATATGTGCTCATGTTTGGTAAATTTATTTATAAAATTACAGAGTAGTACTGAATTTCAGAAGTGTGCTATGTTCTCTCAAACTGACCGTTAAAGCCAGTCGCGCTCTGATGCAGTTAGCCAGTGAGCGTACATATGGAGTAGGAAAGCTCTCAGCTGAATTATATCTTTCGTCGTGTAAGTGATCAGTGTGAACGTGGTGTGTGTGATCCTGATAAATCGTAATCAGTAATTTAGCAGACTTCCTCCACACGTGTCGGTCCGGCTGTTGCGTTGTATATAGTACCACGTGTCGAGAGTCACGTGAGACTTGAAATTTCCTGGAAGATTAAAACTGTATGCCGGACCGAGACTCGAACTCGGGACCTTTGCCTTTCGCGGGCAAGTGCTTCTGTGAAGTTTGGAAGGTAGGAGACGAGGTACTGGCGGCATTAAAGCTGTGAGGACGGGGCGTGAGTCGTGCTTGGCTAGCTCAGATGGTAGAGCACTTGCCCGCAAAAGGCAAAGGTCCCGAGGTCGAGTCTCGGTCCGGCACACAGTTTTAATCTGCCAGGAAGTTTCATATCAGCGCACACTCCGCTGTAGAGTGAAAATTTCATTCCATATGAAACTTCATAATTTAAATGTGTGAATCTGCACTCAAACTGCTGAACGACTGAGAAGATGAAACTTCTGCGTTATTTGAGTCTGAAACAGCTGAGTAAACCTGAACGTACTGAGCCTACTTTCTCTTTACGTTTTCTTATCATGTCAGCACTGACCCACAATATTTTAGCGCAACGCAATCTGATTTCTGCTAAAAAAAAAAAATACAACCTGACTTCAAATAATTAATTCAACAGAATGGCCCTGACTAAAAAGAAATCTTAACAATAACCTATACATTTCATTAAGCACTCGCCTCACAAAAATCTTCATTACGCGAACTACTGCAATACAGC
The DNA here is from genome assembly GCF_023864275.1 of Schistocerca cancellata. Lineage (NCBI taxonomy): Eukaryota > Metazoa > Arthropoda > Insecta > Orthoptera > Acrididae > Schistocerca > Schistocerca cancellata. Next base: position 173,644,093 of record NC_064635.1, read on the forward strand.
GAGTGTCAATACTGCCAGCCAAATAAAAGCCACTAACTACCAATAGGCATGTGGTTAGCAAAGGAAAGATTTTGTTGAAAACCAAATAATGTGTTTTTTACCTTAATAATGTGACATCCAGTTCAAATAAAAATATAAATCGTCATTGACATCCGGTACGAAGATATATAATCATGAATAAATTTCAGTCTCCAAGCCGGATACTTGCAGATCGTTAGCTTACGCTAACACTTCAGACCTCTACCGTCCATCAATGCTAACTTCTCACATCTAACATCCATCACTGCTGGCTATTCGCCTCCAACTGCCCAACAGTACTTCCATCACTGCTGGCGACTAACTTCCAACTGCCCAACACTACTGGCGATTAACTTCCAACAACGAGTCCAACCAGCCACAGAGTGTCTTACAAAGAAAGCGCAGTCAGAGATCCGATGCAAAGCGCTACACAGCGCTGCCAACACAGAAGCAGCCCCCTTACACACGCTCCAGCCTTCCATGTAACTATGTTTTAACTTAACATCGGTGTGTGTCAAATAAATGTTGGTTATTGCTAAATTCTTTGCTGTTACAACCCACAGCGCCATTCTGCTGCCTCGTCAGGATCCTTAAAATCAGTCGGTTTGCAACTCCTCTTAATAATGTTTCAATGATTTTATCATGATTATTGTGTATCCAACACATGTATTGGTATTTTATTAAATCATCAAATGTTCTGTGAGGTTGCGCGTTTTTATCAGTTTAGTTAATTTATATTTAAATAGATATGACCACTAATCAGAAATTTTGTGTTCGGTATTTGTTCGAGGCAAGCGAACGTAATCTCTATGTAAAGGTTTTTGTAAAGCCACTTACCCTGAAGATGAGGTATTCCCTCGAAACATGTAACAAAATAAATAAATAATACAATACTTAACAAAGGTCAAAATGACTTCAAATTCTTCGAACGTAAGCTCTACTTGCATAGTCATTCTTGGGATTTGGGCAGTCAGAAAAGAGATACTGTACTGGTCCTATCAGTACCCTGCAGTAGTAAAAGACTAGAGGCGTCATTCAATGTTCCTGCTAAATTGTATTTCTGTACGACTCATAGTTGAGGAGGTACGACGTAATAATCATTGAGATGAGTGAAAAACTAGCTTTCCTTTAAAAGGTTCACAAATTACACAGACTTTAAAAGCCGTTTCCTACACGAGATTTCTATACTTTAAAGAATCAGGGTGTGGTGGGGGGAGAGGGGGGGGGAAGGAAGGGGTAGGGGGGGGGGGTAGTTAGTGATTGAATTCTGTAGGAGTACATGGTTTTCTTTATCTTCTTATTGACGAACTGGGCTCATTTAACAACTTCAGTCCTTCAATCTCTGTAGTTGGGACAAGGTGGAATGAAGCAAAAATAAGATTTTTGCTTCATTCCACCTTGTCCCAATGTCTTTTCCTTTCTTCTGCACACTTTCTTCCCCATTCTTTTAGTTTTTGCCTGAAAACCTGCTAAATTCGATATTTTATTCTTAAATAAATTTGAGTGTCTTTAATATTGTTTCTCTCTAATTATTTATGTAATTCATACTGTTGTTGGTTTCTTGTTCCACAAAGACAGGAACATTTGTTTCGTTAGTACAGCCGTGATCAGTTTAACCTCAGATTTACCATTTTTTCTGATATTTTCTGTGTATTTTGATAGCTGTCCTCACTGCTTCTCATTTTCCAACCACCAGTAGTTTTGCACTACGCCCATATTTTTCTAATAACCCGTCTTTCAAATACCTCTATTCCACCCAACTTATATTGTGTTGTGTTTATTGATTTCTGCATTTAATTACAACACATAACTTTTTTAAAATCTTTCAGAGTTCACTGGTGACTTTCTCCAAAAACTGCCCAGTCATAGTTCGCATTGTTATTGTCAGGCTTTTCCTGAGAACCAAATAAACACTCGACAATCAGTGCTACCGTTTTTTGTACATTAACTAGTCTTCTGACAGCACATACTGCTAACGACTCCTAAAAGCCCATCAGTATTCCAGTACACATCTTGTACGGGTCTTCGTAAACGTAATGTTTCTTAGACGATTTGTAAAACAGTAAAATGGCCCGATTGCTATATCACAGCACCGTTTCACTGGTGCGCTTGAATTCTAACCACTCTCTGGTAAACCCACTAAGATATGGAGTGGTAAGGCGAATGGGAAAAAACCTTCCGGCATTTATCAGCACGCCTCCTCTGGGTAGCTAAAGTTTATCTGCAGAAAGCAAACTGATAAGAAAAAAAACCACGAGCTAAATACATATTCCTCGTTTCATCGTTTCGGGTAGAATGTCTCACTGACAGGTGGATACTCCACGCTGAAGTGCTGTGATAGAGCGAAGGAATTCTCCAGAATTAACATTGTTTAGACATTTCACACGGCTCATGTAGCAGTATGAAGCGCATCCGTTTTAAAGGAAGAATGAGCCAGTAGTGTATTATCAATACGTAACTAAGTGCTCCCAGCAAAAATTTGCTTACTTATATATATATATATATATATATATATCACCGGTTGTCGTATGATATTAAAAGATTATAATTAATGTTAGTCTGGTTGGGAATTTGGTAAGCTAGACTGGATACCTGGTGAAACAGTTGGGCAGTAATGCAAGGTTAACTTCCCCAGACAGCTCACAGCTTTTAAACCGCTTTTATTGTCTATCAGCACCGCTTTCATAGCAAATTAAAGCAACAACATTACACTAGCACTGAACTCAGTATGGAACCACCAACAGGTTCTCTGAGGATCTATATTCCTCTTAAACCTTGAAAGGTCTCTGTTGGATTCCTTTCATGTTTAATTTCTTAAATCTGTTGCCATTTATGGAATAAATTCCTCTTCTGAATGTACTGTGGCGTTTCTGACTATCTGGGAGGAGACTGAGCAGTGGAACGTGTTACTTTTACACATAAACAAGAACGATCTGTCACACTACTACACTTTAAAGCACAGTTTATATGTAATTCTTATATGTAATTCATGTCACACAGTCTCATACGGAGCCTACATCCGCTTTCTTTTATATACTGTATATGATAAGATACTGTCATCCCCCTTCCTTTTGTGTGAGAGGATGAATGAACATATGTATTTCTAGTTGCATGCTTGAGGGTAGCAGACAAGGCTGTCTGCTAGAGAACAGTAGGACCAACGTCGGAACAGGTAGCTACGCTTCCTAAAAGCAAAGAGGTTTCTATTCTTAGTATGGTCCTGTCCGTCCGTTGTCATGTTGGTATAGGAAGCTGCCCCTCTGGCCACTTCCGTTGGTCTTGGTGAGGTCAGGAAGCACGCTCGGCAGTAGGCAGTTGCAGGGTGGCCGTGGCGAGCGTCTGAAGTGGTAAGATCTCCGGCTAAGCGCGTGTCTGTTAAGTCCGTAGGACAATGGATTTCTTAAGTTCAGCCTAACTGAAAATTTAATCACCTTGATTTCAGGTTTAGCTCTAAAATATCTAATGCTATCTTAAAGTGTAGCGGAGTGTAATTCTCGTGTTAAATTCAGATTATTTTGCGGTAGTTGCTTTGTTACTACTTTGTGAGTAAAGTGGAACCACGTGTTGATCAGTAACTCTAACTAAGTTCATCAATCTTAAATCCGAATGCGCGTGAGATTATAACGTCTCGTCTTGAGAATATTTTTTTTAATATAGCAACTTTTCTTTATGCTTTTCTTTATGTTCAACCCACGTGGGGTGTACTTTGCGAGACCAGTACCACGTGCTTATATAACTGTTTGACCCATCAGGTTAATAGTAAGACGTTAGTAACCAGTTCAAGGTTTTTCTTTTGTCAATTGCTTTTCGATCTAATGTATTTTAATTATCAAAATTATTGTGGAGTTGTACGCTTTGTGTAAACCAAGTTGACCACGTGGAGCATGTGGTGTAATCATCAAAGTAGCCCTCAGCTATTCTTTTTGCGAAGACTTCACAAAGAGTTAATATGAATTTAGTATATCAGTGTGTGGTAATTACATGACGGACAGGATTGTGGTATGAACGTAATTTCTTTGGGTAAAAACTGAATCTGTTGGTTGTGGTTAATTTGTTCTTGCTTATGTTTCAATGTTCTTCGTGTGTTATTTTATGAATGGAGTGTTGTATGCAGTTTTCCAAATCTTGGCTCCATATTTTATGTGTTCCGTAAGATTACAATCTCACATTCTTTTCAATCGTAAATAAGGCACCAGCTCAGTTATAACTCACGTATAATATGCTGAAATTTCAATGAACAATCTTAAAATAAATTTCCAAGTATAAACTGATTTCTTTCTTTTTATTTAAATTCTCCTTTTTATATATATATTTTACCGGTTTTGTATGACTATTAAAAGATTATCATTAATGTTAGTCTGCTAAATATCTGATGAAACAGTTGCCCAGTAATCCACGGTTAACGTCCCCAGACAGATCACGGCTTTTAACCCACTTTCATTGTCAACTAGCACCGATATCAGTATACCAAAATTAAAGTTACAACCTTACAATATCAGCATACCAAAAATAAAAGTAACAATATTACACATGGCGACCCTGTTCTGTGATTCCGCTAGACTCTGGAATCTCTGAAACGTTAGATTGCGAGCGTGTTATAATCTTAATTTTTTTCCCCTACAGCGCTCAAACAACTTCTGCGTTGTTTCCGAGCAGACTTTCAAAAGATTCACGGCGTTGTTGATCGGCGTTGCGTTGTTTGTCTTGTTTTGTTTTTTATATTTGTGTGTTTTATATGTCTGTGTGTTTTTTATTCTCGCTTGTAAATTCCACTGTTTCGATCAAAGATAAAAATTTGTTTTGCGTGTGAAAAAGTGTGTACTAGGTTGGGTATCTTTCGTGTGACTGTCGTAATTTTTGGGGGACACATTTATTGTGATTAGTGTGTTGCGTACTGAGTATAAATTGCACTAATGCAAACACGTAACCAAGCTAAAAGTAAGCGGTCCAACAACTTAAGCAACATGGACCAAGGGGATAATTTGATTTCCAATATTAACGCGTCGGGCAGTTCCGAAAATGCAATGGGGAATACTTCAGACGAAATGCAAAACAGCACGAACGGGCTCACATCAGAGCCAGAAATTAATTTGCCTCTAACTAACCAAATTGATGTAGTAGAACTCATGAAAGCCTTATTGCAACAAAATAAAGAAAACGCAGAGAAATCCGAAAAATCGATCCGCGAGCTAGGCGAACAAATAGACAAAAAACTAATCCAGCAGACAAATAAAGTCGACAAGTCGATGCAGAGAGTGTCCGATGATATCTCACAAAGAATAAACAATCTGGCAAGTGAGATAAAAAGTGATATTATGAAAGAATTAGGCCGTACATTTGAACAAATCGATGATCGTCTGCAAGCTTTAGAACAGAGCAAGCGGAGGGGCGATACCGAATCTAAAGAAAGCGAAGAACGGCTACTTAGGAATTTCCAAGAGCTGAGGGAAGAATGCCAAAGGGAACACCAGCAGGTAATCTCGATGGTCCAAGAGGCGGAAACGCATTGTCCCACGTCCGTTAGCAACACAATAGCGGACAACAGTTTAGCGATCCACGCGTTGGAACAGCAGATAGAACAATTGAAGCAGACTGGGGCGGAGGACAAGAAACAAATTGATGATAAGATTGCGGCATTAGCGGACACTGTAGGCACGATGAAGCTGACGGAAAGCGAGAACAATACTACACCGGTAGCGGCCGCAGAGACCGAAGAAGTGCGTTCGCTTCTTAGATTTCAGAAGGGACAGTTTGAAGTGAACAGACAACACAAAGCTGTAACAGGCGAATTACAAGAACGCGTGGCGCATCTGGAAAACCGCATGGCGTGTGATTCCGAACTCGCCAATAGCACTAAAAATAGCCGTACGAACAGTGCAGAGAGGGACTCCGGCCACGAGGGAGATTTTGACGACAGGGAAGAATGTAATTTAAGGGGCAGACATGAGAGAAACAGAAACATTCAAGGGCCTCGCCAGGAGGAAATGCGGGGATTTGATTTCAAACATTTCCTTACGGTAAGAAAGTTTGAGATATTCCGAAATTCGCAAAAAGGAATACATCCACGTGCATGGCTCGAGCAATTTGAGTTTTGTCTTCCCCCCGACTGGGCAAGTTCACATAATATAGAATATATGTGTGGCTATTTGGAAAGCGAACCGGCGATTCGCATGAGGTCGGCAGCGCGTCACTGCAACTCCACTCGGGAGTTTCGACAAGCCTTTCTGTCCGCCTATTGGTCGGAAGCGGCACAAGATAGGGTCAAACATGGCATAATTATGCTGCCAAATTTGAACCAGTCTGGTTTCGGCAGCCCTGCACGCCTATTCGACCACATGCTGCAGGCAAATCAATTTTTATACGACCCATACGGGCCTGCGGAACTAATTAGGATATGCATCACCAAATTGCCGATGCACTTGCGGCACGTCATTCTTGCGGGACGATGCAAAGAGGACGTGGAAACGTTTAAGACGCTTCTCCAAGAGTTGGAATACAATACAGGAGAATGCCCGCCTAATCAGGCACAAAGTTATTACGGGGCACAGCAGCGCGACCGCAGTCGTGGCCGTATTACTAATCAACGGGGTGACTGGTCGTCGCGACGCGAACGGAACAATAATCGGGACCGGCCGTATAGAAACTGGGGTGACAGTCGCGAACACAGGTGGAACAACAGAAATGATCGAGGACGTAGACAGAATCGTGAACGGAACAGTTACGGCAACCAGAATCGATACTACGGTGAACACGGTGGGAATAGGACTGTAGGCGGAGCACCTCATGATGTTGAAATTCGGCCGGCTAACCCTAGACATAATCCAGCAAATGGAAATGAACGAAATCGGCAATGACAAACGATCAGCGCAGAAGGCGCCCAATCGGAACAAATGAGCGACATGGCAAATGAGTAGAAAGGACAGTGAGAAGTAGAGGGGACGGTGAGGAGAAAGAATTGATTAGTTTAAATTTGTGACGTATGCATTTTAAATAATATGTTGATAAAAATTAATGATAAAGATGTTTCTATGTGATGGATTGAAATGATGTTTTAATTTTTTTTCTCCTTGTGCAATTAGGATTTAGTTTGATTCAAACGTGAAGATAAAAGGTTTCTTTGTGAACGAGTAAAATGCTGTTTATGTTTTTTTTTTTTTGTGTGTAAATTGAAAAGAGTCGCTCCTGAGGAAAGCAAGATCCTTGCTGAATTAGTGCATAAACTCAGGGGAATATCCGATCTGTGGGTATTATGGGTCTGGCAAACCCAGGTCCCCAGCTGTTAGTAGCCTTGTTTCCGATTTTCTGCTTTCAGTGCTACTATCTATCTATTACTATTCTATATCTGTCAGTATAAATGAGGATCTCTTACTATAGTATGCGTGCTGTATGAATATTTTAAGATAGGAGAACTCTGAGAAAGGAATGAGTAAGTTTGGAATCTTGAAAACAGGATGCGATAATACGATTGTTGAACCATTGGCTTCCAATATGCGATGATATGTTAATATTGATGATATATGTTTTTTTTGTTCTTTATAGCTGAATACGTAAAGTGCTGTCTGTGGATTTCGTAAGTATATTGATTCCCTTCAAGGTGAAAGAAGAATTGTGGTTTGTGTAATTTACGTGGCTCTGAAATATTATTGTGGTAGTTAAATACAAGCAGCTTTTCAGCAAATGGAGAATGGAATGGAAATATGGATCCTTTTTGTAGTCTTGATTGATGTTGAGCCAAAGCCTAAAAAAAATTATTCTGCGTTAATACTTGTCCTAGAAAAGCGACGTTTATGTGTTTTGCTGATGCTGTGAGCATTACAGCTTACTGTTTTCGCTGGTGCGGGATGCACTGCAGCCTATATGATTTGTACTGAGGAAATTTCCCTCTTGAAGGTAGAGGATGATTAAATAATTTTGATTATGGGAACGAAGGAGAGCTTGGTTTAAGGTAATAAGGATAAAGCAAAACATTTGTCATTTAAACTACAGGAGGATTCGGATCTTTTGTGTCTGTTGTAAGTTCAATATGTTAAGATGATACTGTTTTACAGAATAGAGGTGACCACAATTTTGCCATTCATGAGAAATGAATCCAGAATAACCACCACAGGCGAAATAACTGATTTGGAAGCGAAAGGTAACGTAAAGAAGGAACGAAATCGCAGCAAAATGGGTAAGAAAATGTAATATAACCTGTATAATGCAAATATTTTTAACCTTCTCAGAGTCATCTGCGTGATTAATTGTTGTGATAACGTAATTTTAGGTGAAATTTTCTTACTGTTTTATGTGTGAATATATGAGTATGATAAATGTATAATTGCGAGTCTCTTTTCAGGTGTGCGAACTGGTATAAATGTTTTGGCGTGTAAATAACCATTGTTCTTTTTAATGTGTATGTTTAAGGAAAGTTCTCCATATTTATCATGTGACAAGACGTATGCCGCGAGCGTCAAGAAGAATGTTGTAGTGGTATATACACGGTGTTGAAATAGCATTGAAGTAGCTTATTGGGTTAACTAGTAGTGGATAGAAGTAGAATATTGAGTAATGCATGTTTATGGGTAGTTAGTTTGTAGAATAGACAACAGGTGTGCATGTATGTGTGTGTAAATAACATGTGAACCCTATGCTGTCCTGACCTATACTTGCACAAGGCATAATCCTATTCATTTTAGTGAATTAATAAATAGCATTTGATTTATTAAAACGTAAGTGAACCACATTAGTGATGTGGATTTAAATATTATATTGTCAGTTCATTTAAATTTTTATTTTTATACTGTCAAGTCATTTCACTTTTATTTTTTTACATTGTCAAGTCATTTAAATTTTATTTTATATTGTCGATTCATCTAATTTTTTTTATTTAAAAAAAAATTAAGTCTCACTTTGTTCTTAAAAATTGTGAAAGACAATACTAAGTGGTATTATGTATGACATTTTGTAATCACATAAGGATGATGAAAAACTTCTGTGAATGCAGTTGAGAACCTGAAAGCGAACCGGCAAAACTCTTAAGAGACAGCGGGAGCAGCCGGACTAGTTGTAAACTGGCGGGTTTCCCAGCAGGACACGCTGTCAGCCAGGCCACTTTGGGAGCGCGGCCGACAACAAAAGAAGGTACGCGGCAAACACTTTCCCTTGTACCTGGAGCTAATGGGCGGCCGCCCCGGGCGACCCTTCCTCGAGGCGATGACCTGAGATGGGCGAGCGGTCCACCGCGCGGAAATCCATCTGCTGGCAACGCACCACACGCACGCGACCGTGACGAGACGGCCGCGGTGAAACAACACAAGGGGCGTGGAGCCTTTTGACAGGTACTGCCCAGAGAAACTTGCAGACGTCAACGACGCCTATCGACATTTCCTGATGGATGCCTACTGTCAAGCGACAGTAAATCATGGTTCGATGTTCTCTGGTCGCTAAGGGTGGCGCAAAAGAAGAGCCATTAAGTGTCATCCTTGCCCAGGAATATCAAACCGGCGAGCCAATTGAGGATAACCCAAGAATGTAACAACACAAAGGGCGTGGAGCCTTTTGACACATACTGTCCAGAGTAACTGGCAGACTTCAATGACGCCTATCAACATCTCCTGACGGATGCCCACTGTCAAGCGACAGTAAATCATGGTTCGATGTTCTCTGGTCGCTAAGGGTGGCACAAAAGAAGAGCCATTGAGTGTCATCCTTGCCCGAGAATATCAACCTGGCGTATCAAACGAGGATACCGCACGAATTTGACAATACAAACATGGAATCAAATCGAGATGTACGTGACACGAGAGAAACTTCATGAGAGGGCAGAGACGGCGGGATCGCACGCAACAGATGGACAAAAATCCCTACTGACAGCTGCGGCGACGAACCCCCCCCCCCTTTCCCTTATATTGTGCCTCGGAACAGTGGAACTACTGAGTGTGTCAGTGAACAGTGATTATACGGTTCTTAGTCTAGTGCATATACGTGTGTTTCTGTCAGAGAAACTCTGACTCGTGTGTTTTGCAGGAGTTCGATTTATTGGTGTTTATTAGACTGACTCTTGTATTTTGCAGGTGTTCTATTTATCTTTTTTAGACTTTGAATCTTGTATTTTGCAGGTGTTTTATTTATAGGTGTTTTTTTGTTTTGTTTTAAATGTTGACTATTGTACTGTTTTATTTATCAATGTTTGTTTTTGTGTGATGTATTAGATTTGTGATATTTTGTTTCGTAAATTCATTGCTGTGGCATTGCTTCGTTTATCAGTCAGATAGCTTTTTATTCTCATTGAACTGTGATCGATTAGCCTTTGCATGGGGCATATTTACTGTGAGGAACCCCTTAAGGGTAACAATCACATAATTATTGTAGTTTCAGTATAATGACACAGTGCTCATTGTTTGCTAGCTAATTGAAATATAGTAGAGTGATTAAATGAGTGCCACATAGTTATTTTAATTCTACAAATTATTAGTTTTATACGATATAGAATTTTTTTGCGATAACCAATTTGTAAAACATGTTTTTTCTCTTATCATTTTGTTGCTTTTGCAGATTGTGCATTGTTATGTTCTGCTTTTTAATACCGATGTTATTTGATGTTCTTTCTTTAATTGCTGTGGCACCTTTGCTATTTTCATAAATTTTGCTTGTTAATAAACAGTCATAAATTTTCCTGTGATCAGTTGGCTCTTGCAATGAGCAAATACTGGTGAACTCCATAAGGGTAACAACCAGAAATTGTTTTCATATTAATGACACAGGAACCATTGTTTTTACTTGCTGACCGAATTAGGTCTACACTACCTTTTAAATAGGTGTCACAGATTGTGTTTTTTTTTTCTGTTTGAAATTGGTAGATTCTAAAGATGTGTTGAAATTATTGTGTTTTAGCAAGTAGCTGGTGTCCTTTTGCCTTTTCTTTTACACTTTTGGTTTAAGTAGGGTGTGAGAAGCCTGCTTGGGAATGTCCTAGCATGGCCAGAAAATTCCCTGCACAGTCTTTTCCCGGAGCGTTGGGGTTATGAAAGGTCTCTGTTGGATTCCTTTCATGTTTAATTTCTTAAATCTGTTGCCATTTATGGAATAAATTCCTCTTCTGAATGTACTGTGGCGTTTCTGACTATCTGGGAGGAGACTGAGCAGTGGAACGTGTTACTTTTACACATAAACAAGAACGATCTGTCACACTACTACACTTTAAAGCACAGTTTATATGTAATTCTTATATGTAATTCATGTCACACAGTCTCATACGGAGCCTACATCCGCTTTCTTTTATATACTGTATATGATAAGATACTGTCATCCCCCTTCCTTTTGTGTGAGAGGATGAATGAACATATGTATTTCTAGTTGCATGCTTGAGGGTAGCAGACAAGGCTGTCTGCTAGAGAACAGTAGGACCAACGTCGGAACAGGTAGCTACGCTTCCTAAAAGCAAAGAGGTTTCTATTCTTAGTATGGTCCTGTCCGTCCGTTGTCATGTTGGTATAGGAAGCTGCCCCTCTGGCCACTTCCGTTGGTCTTGGTGAGGTCAGGAAGCACGCTCGGCAGTAGGCAGTTGCAGGGTGGCCGTGGCGAGCGTCTGAAGTGGTAAGATCTCCGGCTAAGCGCGTGTCTGTTAAGTCCGTAGGACAATGGATTTCTTAAGTTCAGCCTAACTGAAAATTTAATCACCTTGATTTCAGGTTTAGCTCTAAAATATCTAATGCTATCTTAAAGTGTAGCGGAGTGTAATTCTCGTGTTAAATTCAGATTATTTTGCGGTAGTTGCTTTGTTACTACTTTGTGAGTAAAGTGGAACCACGTGTTGATCAGTAACTCTAACTAAGTTCATCAATCTTAAATCCGAATGCGCGTGAGATTATAACGTCTCGTCTTGAGAATATTTTTTTTAATATAGCAACTTTTCTTTATGCTTTTCTTTATGTTCAACCCACGTGGGGTGTACTTTGCGAGACCAGTACCACGTGCTTATATAACTGTTTGACCCATCAGGTTAATAGTAAGACGTTAGTAACCAGTTCAAGGTTTTTCTTTTGTCAATTGCTTTTCGATCTAATGTATTTTAATTATCAAAATTATTGTGGAGTTGTACGCTTTGTGTAAACCAAGTTGACCACGTGGAGCATGTGGTGTAATCATCAAAGTAGCCCTCAGCTATTCTTTTTGCGAAGACTTCACAAAGAGTTAATATGAATTTAGTATATCAGTGTGTGGTAATTACATGACGGACAGGATTGTGGTATGAACGTAATTTCTTTGGGTAAAAACTGAATCTGTTGGTTGTGGTTAATTTGTTCTTGCTTATGTTTCAATGTTCTTCGTGTGTTATTTTATGAATGGAGTGTTGTATGCAGTTTTCCAAATCTTGGCTCCATATTTTATGTGTTCCGTAAGATTACAATCTCACATTCTTTTCAATCGTAAATAAGGCACCAGCTCAGTTATAACTCACGTATAATATGCTGAAATTTCAATGAACAATCTTAAAATAAATTTCCAAGTATAAACTGATTTCTTTCTTTTTATTTAAATTCTCCTTTTTATATATATATTTTACCGGTTTTGTATGACTATTAAAAGATTATCATTAATGTTAGTCTGCTAAATATCTGATGAAACAGTTGCCCAGTAATCCACGGTTAACGTCCCCAGACAGATCACGGCTTTTAACCCACTTTCATTGTCAATTAGCACCGATTTCAGCATAGCAAATTAAAGTTACAACCTTACACATCAGCATACCAAAATTAAAGTTACAACATTACAACCTCCAGGCACCTCTGGGTGCTGAAATCTGCTAGTCTGGTAGCAAGCAGGGCAACCAGTCACACAACTACCGACACCAGCTATACCGCTCTGATGGGTCATCAGGATCAACATAGAATTTGGAGTGGGACCGTGAACACTCCAGCAGCCAACATGAGACAACTTCACCACTTCACACTGGGCCTCATACTTCGCCTGGGTATGCAGATGCTGAGTCTACAGGTCTCAAGTATTAGGTTGGTGCATAAGTTCATAACGTTTTTGTTTTGCATGTTGGTATTCTGGTTGCTATGGGTTTATTTATCGATTGTCATTTGACTTAACACACTCCATTTTTTTATATTTGGAGACAATGAGCGGAGCTGTAGACGTTAGAAAATGGAGTGCCATTAGGAAAAATTGGAACATTTCCGACATATTCTCCTGTTTGGGTTCAATAGAGGGGTGACAGTAGTGGAGGCAACCAGAAACATTTGCGCCATGTATAAAGATTATGCCATCCATTGGACAGAGCTTTGGAAGAAAACGATTTTTTTTTTTTTTTTTTTTTTTTTTTAATAGAGTCTTTTTCATATTAGTGGCTCTTCACATCCAGGGTTGATAAAGATCGTTTAAACACATTAATCCACTATTACATACGTCATTGTACTTGAGAACCAGTAGATGTGATGAAGTACGATCATTCCACAACTGTGCGACATTTGCATGCAATGGGGCAGCTTCAAAAAATAGGGTGTACGGGTACTGCTTACTGTAGTCGAAAATCACAAATATCAGTGGGTGGTGATATGTGCTGCTTGCTTGTCAGTAATTGGCTCATGAACAATACTGACTATTTCTATCCTATATCGTTACTGGTGACGAGAAATAGTTTTTTTACCCTAAGATAGGGAAAAGAAAGGAACGGTAGACCCCAAACAAAGTAGCAACAGCCTGTAAAAAAGTCTCTGTGCATCGAAAAAAGCTAATGTTATCCACATCCGATGGAAGAGTGATGCAAGCACCACTACTGACATATATTGTCAACAATTGAGACGTTTAGCAGAGCAAGAACAACGATCAGGAAGACTGCATGACGTGATCCTACTCAAGGATAACACCAGCCAGCATTCTGCTAGGCTGACAAAAAACGCTCTACAGGAGTTGGGTTGGGGAGTCATTTTGCACCCATCTTATTGACTCGAACAACTTTCAAGTTACCTTCTTTCCAGATGAAAATGAGCAGCAAAGATGGCGCAGCTCGACGAGTTCTTCACCTCCAAACCATATGCTGCCAACAGTCACAAACTCGTAAAGTTACTCCAGCCTTCAGAATGAGATTTGCACTCTGCAGCGGAGTGGGCGCTCATATGAAACTTCCTGGCAGATTAAAACTGTGTGCTGGACCGAGACTCGAACTCGGGACCTTTGCCTTTTGCGGGCAAGTGCTCTACCATCTGAGCTAGCCAAGCACGACTCACGCCCCGTGCTCACAGCTTTAATGCCGCCAGTACCTCGTCTCCCACCTTCCAAACTTCACAGAAGCTCTTCTGCGAACCGAGTTCGAGTCTCGGTCGGGCACACAGTTTTAATACTGCAGCCTTGCCAGACTGTTGTAAATAGTAAAGTATACTATACTATCGTTGACTAAAATCTCTGTTATGGAAAATCGCTAGCAGTTTGTGTACCATTTCAAACAGAATCATGAACACCGCTGAATGAAGCACAAGCCAAGGCTGGCGTGGATGAAGGTAAATACTGTGAATAAATGATTGTACTTTAATTAAGGTGTTGTTGTAACTTGGCAAGACAGCCAAGCCACTATGATTGGTAGCCGAAAGGGACGCGTTAAGCTCACGCAGGCTGGCGTGAGGTCTGGAACATTTAAAGAAGTTAGGCTTTAGGAATACTTAACTTTAATCCATAATTGGTGAACATCGGTCTGACGGTACATGCATCACAAGATAAATAGCAAATGATAATGGCGCCTTGCTAGGTCGTAGCAAATGACGTAGCTGAAGGCTATGCTAACTATCGTCTCGGCAAATGAGAGTGTAATTTGTCAGTGAACCATCGCTAGCAAAGTCGGCTGTACAACTGGGGCGAGTGCTAGGAAGTGTCTCTCTAGACCTGCCGTGTGGCGGCGCTCGGTCTGCAATCACTGATAGTGGCGACACGCGGGTCCGACGTATACTAACGGACCGCGGCCGATTTAAAGGCTACCACCTAGCAAGTGTGGTGTCTGGCGGTGACACCACAGGTGTACTAGCGTCAAAGACGGTTCACAGGTTCTCTGTACTAGTATGCCCTTTGTTAACTGTAAATAGCTTATTTAAAGATATCTAGTTAGTTGTAAGAGAGGGCCTGAAGATTCCGACCTTGGCGTGTAAAATAAATGAACGAACAGATGCGATCAGTTGTCTGTGCAGCAGGTTATTAACTGCGGGCCGCCCGGTGGGGATGAATGCCTGCGGCGCTAGGGACAAGCTGGTCTCGCCGTATTGCCGCCGCATTTAATGGCCCGGAGACGAGCGCCGGGGCGGCTTTGTCCCCCGCGCGTTTGGCGACCCCGCCAGGACGCCTTCCCCCGGCCCCGGCGTCCCCCGTCCGTGTAGACACTTGTCGCGTCGCCTGGACACACAATCACTGCACGGCCGGCAGGGGCGCGTAATCTGTGTAAGCGACACGACGCGCAGCATATTGGCGCTGCCGGCAGGCGCTGGATACTGGATACTGCCTGCCGCCGCCCCCGGCTCGTTTAGTCGCCCCCGCACACACACACACACCCACACTCCCTCCCGGCCAGCCCCGGCGCCGGCCACCCCACTTCCCCCCAGACCAATTCACTTAGTGAACTTCGCGGAAGGAAGAACCGGCGCGCGTGTGTCTCTTGCACGACGGCTTTGCTACTCCCCGAAAGGGGGCCACACCGCCTGCTGGACTGCGCTCGTGCAGCCAGCACATGAGGGTGGTATCACAAGTCCGGCAACAAAAATAAAGTTTGTTTCGTAAACAGCTCTCCTTACGTCTCCACATAGCTCCCTTTCAGGGATACACACTGAGATTACAATGGGATAGCGACGTGCACATTTACAGATGGCAGCAACGTCGTGTACACAAGGCATGAAAGCGCAGTGCATTGATGGATCTGTCATTTGTACTCAGATGCTTCACGTGAAAGGTTCCCAACGTGTTACGGCCACACAATGGGAATTAACAGGCTTTGAACGTGGAATGGTAGTTGAAGCTGGACACTTGAGACACTCAGTTTCGAAAAGCGTTAGGTAATTCAACATTCCGGATCCGTGCGTTAATTCAGTTGGGAAGAGTGATCTAAAGCTGAGGCAACCTGGCTCACAATTGTTGTAACTGGCCCTTGATATCCTGGATAATGGAACTGAGATGGTGTTGACATCGGAGTTTGTCCCACCACGTTCTACTGGAGACAGATGTGGGCAACATGCTGACCATAAGAGTATCTCAACATCAGCAAGACGTTCGTAGAAACACTTGCCATGTGTGGGCGAGCATTGTTCTATTGAAAAGTGGCGCCAATATATCGCCACGGGGGAAGTAACATATGAGAATGCGGGATGTCCATTACGTAAGATTGAAATATCGGAGTGCCCTCAGTGATTTGAATTTATGTCGTGGTGCCATGCCAATACGCCAAAATTAACACTGCCATACCCTCCTGAAATGCTGGAAGAATAAGGCCTCTCTTTAGTTAGTAGCCAATTCACCGCTGAACACAATGCGACACCATTCATCAGCAGTGCATGCTTCCCAATTATGACACGACACCAAATGGAGCCGTTAGGGTTGTGGTATAATGGCGGCGTATGCATTCCCTACTACACTCATGTTCATAAATTAAGGTTAATGCTGATACATGGCGAATAAACGCTCTGGTTCGTGATTCGCGGGTTCAAATCACCTCGGACTATGACCATGCGGTGCATTTGACCTGCGGTCATCGCACGGTTGCGCCGGCAGCACTCCACATACGCAGAGGTGTGTTGGTGCATGTCAGAGTACGGTGCAGCGAGTAAGTGTGCAGACGTTTTCAGACGTGCTAATGGTGACTGTGTGTTGAAAATGGCTCAAAGAACGCACGGGTTTCATCTGGCACGGGTTTCATCTGGCGTGAACCAGCAACCAGATACCGACCCCTTAATCTCCGCCGGCCGGGGTAGAATACTAGGGCGACTGGAGGCTGGTCAAACACAAAAAAATGGTTCAAATGGCTCTGAGCACTATGGGACTTAATATCTGATGTCATCAGTCCCTTAGAACTTAGAACTACTTAAACATAACTAACCTAAGAACATCACACACATCCATGCCCGAGGCAGGATTCGAACCTGCGACAATAGCGGTCGCGCGGTTCCAGACTGTAGCGCCTAGAACCGCTCGGCCACACTGGCCGGCTGGTTAAACACAGCAGGTCGTAGCACGGGCCCTCCGTGTGCCACAAAGTGTGATCTCAACATTATGGCAACGATTCCAGCAGACAGGAAACGTGTCCAGGCGATACAGTACGGGACGTCCACTGTGTACTACACCACAAGAAGACCGATATCTCACCATCAGTGTCAGCAGACGGCCACGGAGTACTGCAGGTAGCCTTGCTCGGGATCTTACCTCAGCCACTGTAACAGTTGTCTCCACACACACAGTCTACAGACGACTGAACAGACTTGGTTTATTCTCCCGGAAACCTGAAAGGAGTATTCCACTGACACCTGGTCATATGAGAGCCCATAAAGCCTGGTGTCAAGAACGCAGTACATGGTCACTGGAACAGTGGTCCCAGGTTATGTTCACGGAAGAGTCCAGGTATAGTCTGAACAGTGATTCTCGCACGGGTTTCATCTGGCGTGAACCAGCAACCAGATACCGACCCCTTAATCTCCGCCGGCCGGTGTGGCCGAGCGGTTCTAGGCGCTACAGTCTGGAATCACGAGGCCGCTACGGTCACAGATTCGAATCCTGCCTCGGGCATGGGTGAAGTCCTTAGGTTGGTTAGGTTTAAATAGTTCTAAGTTCTAGGGGACTGTTGGCATCAGACGTTATGTCCGATAGTGCTCAGAGCCATTTGAATCATTTGAACCTTAATCCCCTGTATGGAGGTCGTCGTTTGATGGTAAGGGATGGGATTATGATTGGTGCACGTACACCCCTGCATGTCTTTGACAGAGGAACTGTAACAGGTCAGGTGTATCGGGACGTCATTTTTCACCAGTATGTCCGCCTTTTCAGGGGTGAAGTGCTCGTGATGGATGATAATGCACGGCCCCACAAAGCTGCCATCGTTGAGGAGTACCTTGAAACAGAAGATATCAAGTGAATGGAGTAGCCTGCCTGTTCTTCAGACCTAAAACCCATCGAGCAAGTCTGGGATGTTCTCGGTCGACGTATCGCTGCACGTCTTCAAACCCCTACGACACTTCAGGAGCTCCGACAGGCACTGGTGCAAGAATGGGAGGCTATACCCCAGCAGCTGCTCGACCACCCGATCCAGAGTATGCCAACCCGCTGTGCGGCCTGTGTACGTGTGCATGGTGATCATATCCCATATTGATATTGGGGTACATGTGCAGGAAACAGTGGCGTTTTGTAGCGCATGTGTTTCGGGACGTTTTTCTCATCACCAATACTGTGGACTTACAGATCTGTGCCGTGTGTGTTCCCTATGTGCCCATGCTATTAGCGCCATTTCTGCAATTATCCTTAATTTATGAGCATGAGTGTATATTATTGTACAACGTCTGTGTGACAATTCACATTATGCAATGTTCCTTCAGACATGCCTGTATGCCTGAAGAAACAGAGACTGCATGTCTGAGTGTATATTATTGTACAACGTCTGTGTGACAATTCACATTATGCAATGTTCCTTCAGACATGCCTGTATGCCTGAAGAAACAGAGACTGCATGTCTGAGTGTATATTATTGTACAACGTCTGTGTGACAATTCACATTATGCAATGTTCCTTCAGACATGCCTGTATGCCTGAAGAAACAGAGACTGCATGTCTGAGTGTATATTATTGTACAACGTCTGTGTGACAATTCACATTATGCAATGTTCCTTCAGACATGCCTGTATGCCTGAAGAAACAGAGACTGAATGCTCATTAAATATTAAGAAGCTAGATTCACAAACTTTGAATCTAAACTGGCTTCAGCTGTACTTTTCATCGGTAACATGTGAAAATTTGTGCCGGAGCAGGACAAACCCGGATTTCCCGCTTTTGCGAAAGGTTGCCTTATTGCTTCGGCTGTGCGAGCGTGCCTCCAGGACCGACCCAAACTTCCGCTTGTCAAATTTCTGTACAGCTCGTAATTTTCTCATGAACACTGTGATTTCGTAATACAGAGCCCGCCAGAAAAATGTATACACACTTTAGGGAACGAAAAGTATTACTTACGTGTTTATAATAATATAATAATAATTGATCAATATGTTGTACAGCCTTCAGTTTAGCACATGGTTACTTTAGATGTTCAAACTGTTCACCGTTGGCGGCTACGCGCATAACAGAAGGACGAGCGGTCGCCACAGCTACGTCAGTCAATGTTAGAGTGAACATAGTTCTACATGTCGCTGTAATTTCCAGGCGAAGTTCGTCCAGAGTGCGTGTCTTACGTCGACAGATGTTATCTTTCACAGTTCACCACAAGTAAAAGTCCACAGGTGTTAGATCTGGTGACCGTGATGGGAACTGAATAGGCCCTCTTCGTCCAATCCAATGCCCTGGAAAATTGCCATCCAGGAAAGCTCGTACAGCTAGGTGCTAGTTTGGTGGCACCCCATACATCTTTTTAGGTGACGCCACTTCGGCGACTTGCGTGCGTCAATGATGATGAAGGACACACAACACCCAGTCATCACGAGGCAGAGAAACTCCCCGACCCCACCAGGAATCGAACCCGGGACCCCGTGCTTTGGAAGCGAGAGCGCCACCGCGGGAGCACGAGCAGCGGACTAGTCCAGACACTTCCTTAATCTTCTTCTTTATGCTATTATATATGTGGTGTCACAGCCAGACACCACACTTGCTAGGTGGTAGCTTTAAATCGGCCGCGGTCCATTAGTACATGTCGGACCCGCGTGTCGCCACTGTCAGTAATTGCAGACCGAGCGCAGTGCGCCTTTTGGCACACCATCTCTCTCGGTGTATTCTTCCTTTGAGGAAAACTTCAGGGAAGGTTTCGACACATTGGATTCGACATTGCCTTGTAAATACTTTAAGTGGCACATGGCCAGAATCAGCTGATCCTCTGAAATAAATGACTGTGGTCACAATACAGCCAAGGTAGAAAACGAAACTGTGTTTTAACATTAGGACCGCCGAGTGGTCAATTTGACCACTTTTTATATTTTATCATGTTATTATACGGTCAATTTCTAATCTATGCTGTTGTGAGTTAATGACTTTTCCTAAATGTTTATGTAGATCGTATAAATAGTTCAATATTTATTTTACCCTCATTAGTTTTCTTTGAATGACCACTTATACTTAAAACCGCCGAGTCGTCACTTTGACCACATTGCATGTGTATTTGAAAACAGATTATTTAAAGATTGTTTTGCGTCACTCCCCGGATTTATTCTTAGCACTCATCAACAATGTACTAAATATGTTGGTTACTGAAGTTTATTCGCACTGTCTGATTTTAAAAGCTCAACAGTGCAATATGTCATTTATTGTTTGGTGTTGGGTTTCGCATAAACAAGACTGATTATTTGAGTACTGGTCTCAGAGCAGAAGACATGGCTCAGATGTCACAGCGATACAAACCACGGCCACGGCCACTTTCAGATGAAGAAATTGTCACACTTTTGTATGAATCGGATGCTGAAAATGATCCTGAAGTTGAGGACCTTGTGGAAGATTCTACAGATGAAGATTACCAACCTGTCGCTAATGTGGAGAGTGACAGCTCCGAGACTGAAGATGAAGGTAATTTACATTCACTTATATTATTATTATTGTTACTATATGAATAATGATCACTATTAGCCGGCCGCGGTGGTCTAGCGGTTCTAGGCGCTCAGTCCGGAATCGGCGCGACTGCTACGGTCGCAGGTTCGAATCCTGCCTCGGGCATGGGTGTGTGCGATGTCCTTAGGTTAGTTAGGTTTAAGTAGTTCTAAGTTCTAGGGGACTGATGACCACAGATGTTAAGTCCCATAGTGCTCAGAGCCATTTGAACCATTTTGAATGATCACTGTTATAATAGAGCTGACACTTCTACTGCTACTTCTGTTACTGCTATTTTATTGTGTGGTATGTTATCTTTATAATGAGTTGTAGCTTTCTAACTGTCTCTTTCCTCACGCAGTTGCTGAACCAGGACCAAGCAGTAATATAAACAATGCTAGAAAAGCGCCTACCCTGGGTAAAAAAGGAACTGCACCTCCTGTAAGTGGACCAATACAGAATCGACGTAGAAGAGGAGTACGAAGTGAGGGTTCACTTCCAGAACCTGGCTCGAAACTCCTGGGGGAGGACGGGATCACGGAGTGGACTGTAGCAGACTTCGGTGTTACTACTCCAGGTAGGATAGGTCAACAGAATATGTTGAAAGAGACACGGGGACCTACTCGACACACAAAGCGGCACGTCTCAAATGATAATGTTTGGAGTGCCTGGCGCCTTTTAGTTGATCAGTCAATGTTGAAACACATAAAGAAATGCACAGAAGCAGAGGCACAGCGGCTTCTTGGAAATGATTCCTGGAGTTTGCATTTAGAAGAATTACATGCATTTGTTGCTTTATTATATCTTCGCGGTGCACTAGGTGCCAGATGTAATGAAGTAGATGAGTTGTGGTCGAAAAAGTGGGGAGCCCCATCTTTCACTGACACAATGAGCAGAAACAGGTTTCGAGAAATTTTGAAATATCTGCGTTTTGATGAAAAAAATACACTTTCGGAACGTTTGAAAAGTGACAAATTTGCACTTATATCAACTACTTGGAACTATTTTATAGAAAACTGTCAGTTGAATTACATACCTGGATCAAATGTCACTGTGGACGAACAACTTTTCCCCAGCAGAACCAGGTGTTCGTATTTGCAATATATGCCGAATAATCCTGATAAATTCGGAATCAAATTCTGGCTTCTAGCGGATGTAGAAACAAAAGTTCTTTGTAATGGGTTCCCTTAAGTAGGAAAGAACGACCAGAGGCCACCTAATGGGAAACTTCCAGAACAAGTAGTAATGAAGTTGGTAGCCCAATATCGCAATAAGGGGCGAAATGTGACTACCGATAATTTTTTCACTACGGTCACACTTGGGGAGAGACTGGAAAAAGAGAAAACTGGTCTTGTCGGCACTATGAACCGTGCAAGAAAAGAAATTCAGAACACTATAAAAAAATGAAAGCTCCTCTTTATACGTCTGTTCTCTTGAAAAGGTAAGGTGGTACTCCGACTGTTTACCAAGGGAAAAAGAACAAAAATGTTCTTCTGTATAGCACCATGCACACAGATGTTGAAGTACAAAATAATTCGAAACACCTTCCCGAAACAGTGAGCTTCTACAATAGCACAAAATTTTCTGTAGATGTCTTGGACCAGATGACGAGGAAATATTGTCCGCTCTGGTACTCGTGGATGTCCTGTACACGTATTTCACAATATCCTTGATTTAGCAGTCATCAACGCATGAATCATTTTCAAGCTAGTGACAGGGATGAAAATAAGTAGGAGGAATTTCATCCTAAATCTAGCAGAAGAATTACGTAGAGCCTATATGGAAACCAGAAATCAGGAATGGATGCCAAGGGATGGAAAAGAAAAGGAAGAAACGGACGATGGTGATGAAGAAAGAGACGAAGCGTAAATTCCTGCGAAAGTAAGAAAACTATGCCAAACGAGGAAATTCAGAAACAAGACAAATGAAGTGTGCAGTAAATGCAAGAGATATGTTTGTGGGCCGTGTATGTATAAAGTAATCAAGATAGTAGTTTGTAATGCTTGTAAATAGGATTAGCTACTGTACATGGTCATATTTTATGATTGGTCTTTCTCTTAACATATTCATGGGTACTTAGTTTCTCCAGTAAGATTAATTTCTATTAATTTTAAAACTACTGCAATACAATTAGTATGGTTTCAGATAAATATTGTGAACTATGTTCTTTAATATTAGTAATATTATGTTCCCATTGTTGTTGTAAAATACAATGATACTGTTGTTAAACGTAATTAAAGTGATATATTGTTATCAAGGTCATTAATATTTACATTAAACAGCACAGCACGTACTTACAAAGAAAGTGGTCACTTTGACCACATCGGCGGTTCTAAGTATAGTACCAGTTGCGGCGGTTCTAGTGTTAATAAATTTAGTGGCTGTGGCACCCATTATGAGGAAACTTATTTCGTTTAAATCACACAACAGCAGATCACTTTGAAACTTCAAAGTAGACTCGCTGTCAGCGGTAGTAGGTTTCTTAAATTGGCGTTTTGAGTCCCCTTACGCAGTGCGAGCGCATTTTTGCTCGCCTCGGAGGGCGAGCGGAGGGTTTCTGCCCTTGGAACACCTCCTCGGTAGACGGGAGACTAGGTAGGTGGGGTGCGACCGCGTCCGTCTTCATTAGCCGCTAACGGCCGCCTTTAAGGCAGGCGCCGCCTTTACGGCACAGCCGGGGCGCCGCAGGGGTCCGTCTGGGCCGGCGTCCCTGCTGCTCCTGACACCCACTATCTCCGCACCCTATTGCCCTCGCTCCTGCTCAACTTCTCCTCTCCGCCACCCACTTACTCTCCAACTTACGCTGACGTCTGTGAAAACTGCAAGTCCCACACGTACGTTCGAGATAGTGGCCTTTAAATTGCGTCCAATGAAATCTGTGCCGAGAAATGGTCGAGGAAAGATCGACTAATCCCCCTGTCGGACCTTCGTAATTGAGGTGGGTACTTCGCGAACGAACGAGTGCAAAGGAACGGTTCACCAAGATGAACGAAAGGACCGAGGAACGAATTCCAAGCAACGATCGGTTCATAGTTCATTTCGGTCGCGGCGGTCTACTTATAGTTCCCGGGAACGACGAACTAGTTCACTTCGGTCGCGGCGGTTACTTCGGCAGTTCTCGTTCCAGCCTCGGTCGCGTGCTCGTCTCAGTCTCGGTCTCCCTCGGCCGCACTCGTCGTTCTTCGCATGACCTCCTGTCTCAGTTCCACTGCCGACTGCTCCTAGTTAGTTCAGTATCCAGATGTTCGTTTCGTTCACAGCGCTCGCCTATTTTACATGTGTTCCAAACTGTTCTTGCACTTGGTTCTGGCTATTCAGCGTCCACGACCGGTAATCAAAAGTATTTTATAGTTACGTAAATTACATAAAAATTACGTTGTATGTAATAGGTACGTCTTTTCAGGTAACAAAAGGGCATATCAGCTCACTTCATTATATCGATGAACAGCAGAAGACTTACTTATAACAAGGCAACTTTTTTGTTATTCATATATTTTTTGGTTTCATCGACTTGATTTAGCAACTAACTTTCAATAATCTGCTTAATCTTTAGTATAAGAAAATTCATATAAAACGATTTTCGTGTATCTTTCATATACAAAACTTTACATTTAAGAAGGCTCTAATTATTTTTAAGTTTGGTTGTTTCCAATTTGCATTACCTGCTAGGTTGGTTTCTTTGAAAAAAAAAAAGTGGGCTGTGGGTCATTTTGGCTCAGTAGCAAAAGCGGTGCCTCTCCATTTGAAAAGACATAGATTGCCATAAAATCGTATTTACTTATTATCTCAAAAACATTTGCTCAGAAGGGGCTTTCAAACCAAAAATTTTACTCCTGCGAACTTAATAATTATTATTACTGCTGCATTAACTTTAATAATACAACATAAAAACCTAAATTTTACTAATCGTGTGACGCAAGTATGATGAGAAAACCACATTTTATTTTATGCTTGCATAAAGTCTTTACTTCGCCTAAGAACTCAGAGACAACGTGAAGTATGTATAGGGTGTAAACGATTATTGTTTACAACGTAGCATAGTTATGTAGTGCAAATCGAAACGAAGAATTTTACACAAAATTATCTATTAAGCTGGGAAACAGCCACCAACAGGTTTACAAGACTACATGAGCTATAGCCCACGCGCGTCGCGTGAGATTTTCATGTTCTCTTCTCCAGCTCTCTACACATCGTCACCGATTGTTTCGCAATTGTTGCTGGCATTAGCTTGTTATTTCTTCACTGCCTAATTATTACATGTTTCTCTGTTTGTTGTATCTGCTCGTAACGGGCAACACATCGTCCGTAATTGGCGATCAGTCTGTACTAGCGGCTGGTTTTCCGTGCGCCACCCTATATTATTTCCCTGCGATCAGCCACACAACGCTACAGTTGGTTAAACGAGAGGTTCAGCAGAATCACAGAAACTACTTCTAAAAGTGTGTAAGAATTCTGTAATAAATGAAAACTCTATACTCCAGGGGGGAGGCAAGTGCCTCCTCTTGGTGCCCTCCATCCTTCAGTCACCTACACTACTAGTTTTCAGTTTCGAAGATGACGTGTTACAGACGCGAAATTTAACCGACAGGAAGAAGATGCTGTGATATGAAAAGGATTAGCTTTTCAGAGCATTCACACAAGGTTGGCGCCGGTGGCGACACCTACAACGTGCTGACATGAGGAAAGTTTCCAACCGATTTCTCATACACAAACAGCAGTTGACCGGCGTTGCCTGGTGAAACGTTGTTGTGATGCCTCGTGTAAGCAGGAGAAATGACTACCATCACGTTTCCGACTTTGATAAAGGTCAGATTGTAGCCTATCGCGATTGCGGTTTATCGTATCGCAAAATTGGTGCTCGTGTTGGTCGAGATACAATGACTCTTAGCAGAATAAGGAATCGGTGGGTTCAGGAGGGTAATACGGAACGCCGTGCTGGATCCCAACGGCCTCGTATCACTAGCAGTCGAGATGACAGGCATCTTATCCCCACGGCTGTAACGGATCGTGCAGCCACGTCTCGATCCCTGAGTCAACAGATGGGGACGTTTGCAAGACAATAACCATCTGCACTAACAGTTCGACGATGTTTGCAGCAGCATGGACTATCAGCTCGGAGACCATGGCTGCGGTTACGCGTGACGTTGCATCACAGACAGGAGCGCCTGCGGTGGTGTACTCAACGACGAATCTGGGTGCACGAATGGCAAAACGTTACTTTTTCGGATGAATCCAGGTTCTGTTTACAGCATCATGATGGTCGCATCCGTGTTTGGCGACATCGTGGTGAACGCACATTGAAAGCGTGTATTCGTCATCGCCATACTGGCGTATCACCCGGCGTAATGGTATGGGGTGCCACTGGTTACACCTCTTGTTCACATTGACCGCACTTTGAACAGTGGACGTTACATTCAGATGTGTTACGATACCCTTCATTCCATCTCTGCCAAACCCTACATTTCAGCAGGATAATGCACGACCGCATGTTGCAGGTCCTGTACGATCCTTTCTGGACACAGAAAGACTGGCCACCACATTCTCCAGATCTCTTATCAATTGAAAACGTCTGGTCAATGGTGGCCGAGCAACTGGCTCGTCACAATAAGCCAGTCACTACTCTTGATGAACTGTGGTATCGTGTTGAAGCTGCATAGGCAGCTGTACCTGTACACGCCATCCAAGCTGTGTTTGCCTCAATGCCCAGGCGTATCAAGGCTGTTATTACGGCCAGAGGTGGTTGTTCTGGGTACTGATTTCTCAGGATCTATGCACCCAAGTTGCATGTAAATGTAATCACATCTCATAATATATTTGCCCAATGAATACCCGTTTATCATGTGCATTTCTTCTTGTAGCAATTTTAGTGGCCAGTAGTATATTTATTGTAGATTTAAAAAAACCTTTATATTACAAAGTTTATATTTCCTAAGTGAAACTACTGATCAATTATTATGACTGCGCCGTCCAATATCAATAACGCGAAATGACTGACATCATTTACATACCAAACACTAGAAGACAATACTTTCAAAGATTATCTACAGTGGCGTGGAACCTCAGTGCTAATAAACTAACGTGATCACAGCTGTTTAGCTTTTATAGCCCGAATAAGCCGAAGTAATTTGTACTGCATCCGGTGTGTCGAAGTGATGGTTCTCGTACTCGACTGCGACGATGGAAGAACTGCAGCCACAAATAAACTCTTAGAAATACTAGGACGGCAGTAAGCGTTCCTCTGACTAATATACTCTAGTACTGTCTTCCCCTCTCTTTGTTCTACAGACGAGAAACACGAACTCCCAGCCAAAAGGACGGAGTTCAGATGACGTCTCAATGGGAGTATAGGCAGAAGAAGTGCTCTCAACCACTGAACGCTGCGTATTCAATGACGACTTACAACCCGGAGGCGAAGTCCAGAATCGTATAACAGTACAATGGCCAACTGTTCTAACTATAAACTCTCCTGAGAGCAAAGACAGCAACTCCGTCCCCACAACACCAAAAAAGAAGCTGATACCGAGCCACCGCCAGACACGGGCGCTCGCAACAGAAGACCTCGGCTCTCCACCACTGGCCTCCTAGCAAGGCTGGGCTCTCGTAGTTCCGAAAACGAATCATATTCCCGAAACTATGGAATATTCTCCTTTGCTACAGATTCTGGACGTAAAAATGAAGATTTGGCCCTGTCTGACTGCTCCCTGAAGCAGATCTTAGGATCTCTAAATGGTGATATTATCTCCTCCTTCTTGCTCTTTAACATATAAATCACAACATAAACATAAATGAATGATTAAGGGAACTAGTAACTACGAAATGAAAAATGCTGTTTCTGCTTATACATTTATTGTAGATTAAAACCCCCGTTATATTGTAATGTTGTTGCATTAATTTGTGGTGTAAGCGGTTCTGATAGACAATAAAAGCGGTTTAAAAGCTGTGAGCTATCTGAGGAAGTTAACCTTGCATTACTGCGCAACTGTATCCAGTCTAGCTTAGCAAATTCCCAACCAGACTAACATTAATTATAATCTTTTAATAGTCATACGACAACCGGTTATTATTAAACTTGAGTCGTAACTAAACTGGTGCCTTATTTAGGATTGTGAAAATGTGAGATTGTAATCTTACGGAACACATCAAATATGGAGCCAAGATTGGGAGACTGCATACAACACTGCATTCATAAAATAACACACGAAGAACGCTGAAACATATGCAAGAGGAAATTAACCACAACCAACCAATTCAATTTTCACCCAAAGAATTTACGTTCGTAGCACAATCCTGTCCGTCATATAATTACCACACACTGGTATACTAAATTCATACTAACTCTCTGTGAAATCTTCCTGAAAAAAATAGCTGAGGGCTACTTTGATGTTTACACCACATGCTTCACGTGGTCAACTTGGTTTACACAAAGAGTGTAACTCCACAATAATTTTGATAATTAAAATAAATTAGATCGAAAAGCAATTTACAAAAGAAAAACCTCGAACTGGTTACCAACGTCTTACTATTAACCTGATGGGTCAAACAATTGTATAAGCACGTGGTACTGGTCTCACAAAGTACACCCCACGTGGGCTGAACATAAAGAAAAATTGCTATATTGAAAAATATTGTCAAGACGAGACATTATAATCTCACGCACATTCGCATTGAAGATTGATGATGCTAGTTAGAGTTATTGATCAACACGTGGTTCCACTTTACTCATAAAGTAGTGACAAAGCAACTACCGGAATATATTGTGAACTTCACACTCGAATTACACTGCGTTGCAATTTAAGATAATATTAGATATTTTAGAGCTAAACCTGAAATAAAAGTGATTAAATTTTCAGTTAGGCTGAACATAAGAAATCCATTGTCCTATGGACTTAGCAGAGATGCGCTTAGCCGGAGATCTTACCACTTCAGACGCTCGCCACGGACCGACTGGCTGTGGTCCCTTTCTGAGGGTGGCTCACAAATACAAACAGAAGTGGGCAGAGGGGCAGCTTCCTATACCAACATGACAAGGGACGGACAGGACCATACTAAGAATAGAAATCTCTCTGCTTTTCGAAAGTTTAGCGACGTTGGTACTACTGTTCTCTAGCAGACAGGCTTGTCTGCTACCCTCAAGCATGCCACTGGAAATACATTTGTTCCTTCATCCTCTCACACAGAAGGGAAGGGGGATGACAGTATCTTATCATATACAGTATATAAAAGAAAGCGGATGTAGGTTCCGTATGAGACTGTGTGACATGAATTACATATAAACTCTGTTTCAAAGTGTAGTAGTGTGACAGATCGTTCTTGTTTATGTGTAAAAGTAACACGTTCCACTACTCAGTCTCCTCCCAGATAGTCAGAAACGCCACAGTAAATTTAGAAGAGGAATTTATGGCGTAAATGACAACAGTTTTAAGAAATTAACATGAAAGGAATCCAACAGAGAGCTTTCAATATACTACAAATGTTTATATATCAATGTCCAATGGACCTAAAGAGATACAAATGAATTTCCTAAGTAATATGATTTATCAAATGCCCAAATCTGCTCCTTTTTATGGATACACGGTCTAGTATAAATAACGAGAGATGATTGACATCATCTTCGCACCAAACACTAGAAGACACTAAAAAAATGGTTCAAATGGCTCTGAGTACTATGGGACTTATCATCTGAGGTCATCAGTCCCCTATAACTTAGAACTACTTGAACCTAACTAACCTAAGGACATCACACACATCCATGCCCGAGGCAGGATTCGAACCTGCGACCGTAGCAGTCGCGCGGTTCCGGCTAGAAGACACTAGTTCTAAAGATGATGTAGAGTGGTGTGCAACTTCAGTGGAAATAAAATGTATGTGATCACAGCTCTTAAGCTTTATAGGCTTAATAAGCCGATGCAATTAGCAATACCATCGTAGGTATTGCGTCTGGTGCGTCCGACTGATGGTTCTAGAACACGTCTGCAACCACGGAAGGACTCCGGCCACAAAATATTAAAAAAATGTCATTCACGCACTAGGATGGCAGAAGACGGTCCTCTGACTACTAAGTCTAATACTGTCTTCTCCTCTTTGTGTTCTACAGACAAGATGTGGTGTCACCGCCAGACACCACACTTGCTAGGTGGTAGCCTTTAAATCGGCCGCGGTCCGTTAGTATACGTCGGACCCGCGTGTCACCACTATCAGTGATTGCAGACCGAGCGCCGCCACACGGCAGATCTTGAGACACTCCCTAGCACTCGCCCCAGTGGTACAACCGACTTTGCTAGCGATGGTTCACTGACAAAATACACTCTCATTTGCCGAGACGATAGTTTAGCATAGCCTTCAGCTACGTCATTTGCTACGACCTAGCAAGGCGCCATTATGAGTTACCATTGATATTGTGAATCATGTACCGGCAAGACCGACGTTCTTCATTAACGGATTAAGTATTCCACCAGCTACGTCCGGTTTTCTAAATTCAAATTTCCTTGTCCTGTTCCAGACCTCACGCCAGCCTGTGTGAGCTAAAACGCGTGCCTTTCGGCCTCCTCTAGTAACCCGGTGTTGGCTCTCCTGCCAACCAAAACACAAGAAACGCGAACTCGCAACCACAAGGACGGAGTTCACATAACGTCTCAACATGAGTACAGTCAGCAGAAGTGCTCTCAATCACTGAACGCTGCGTACTCAACGACGACTTCCTACCCGGAGGCGAAGTCCAGAATCGTATAAGTTCGCAACAGTACAGTGCCTAACCGTTCTAACTACAAAATCTCCTGAGAGCAAAGACAGCAACTCCGTCTGTACCAACAAAAGCTGGTACTGAGCGACCGTCATACACTGGTGCTGAAAACGGAAGACCTCTTTCTCTACACCGCTGGCTTCTCAGCAAAGCTGCAGAAGGCGAATCATATTCTCGAAACCACGGAATATTCTCCCTCCACAGATTCTTTCGATCGCCGACCGACCATATTTTAGTCTTTTGTCGTCAAGCGCGGAAGGTTTGCGAGGAAAAACCTATGCTCGTACAATGGTACAATGGAAATAACTCAGCCTGCGTGGTTTCCGAGGTGCCACTTCTTTGGTCCTCTCACCTGCAGCCAATATTTGCAAATTTCTGAAGTATTATCTGGTTATCCTTCCAGCACTACTACAATAGCGGCCGTCCGTCACCCTATTGTGCTCCAGATCTCAGGTGCCACGACGTCCGTCTGGCTACTTCCTGTGTTTAGGCAGGACCAACACCTGTGTGGGTCTTCCACCCGGAGCTTGAGTTCTGCCAGCCGTTTCATCTCCACTCGCATTCCAACCTCTACTAGTATAGGCATTCATTCATTATGCCGTTTTTATAATAAAGACACTCCATCACCTTGCATGCAGTGAGCGTTAACAGTTATTTACAAGGCGTATGTGACAATGTCAGTCTCCTTCATGTATTCACTTATATGATGTACAACCTATCACGTGATACCTAATTGTGTTTGTAGGTCACGGCAAAGTATGTGGATGTGTTCTTGTAAAGTGCGAAATTATATCCACCTTACAGTACATCTGTATCTACATCTACGTGATATCTCTGCTATTCACAGTAAAGTGCCCAGCAGAGGGTTCAATGAACCACCTTCAAGCTGTCTCTCTACCCTTCCACTCCCGAACGGCGCGCGGGAAAAAAAAGCACTTAAATTTTTCTGTGCGAGCCCTAATTTCTCTTATTTTATCGTGACGATCATTTCTCCCTTTGAAGGTGGGTGCCAACAGAATCTTTTCGCAATCGGAGGGAAAAACTGGTGATTGAAATTTCGTGAGAAGATCCTGTCAGGACGGAAAACACCTTTATTTTAATGATTGCCACCCCAATTCACGTATCCTGTCTGTGCAACTCTCTCCCCTATTTCGTGATAATACAAAGCGAGCTGCCCTTCTTTGTACTTTTTCGATGTTATCCGTTAGTCCCACCCGATGCGGATCCCACACTGCACAGCAATACTCCAGAATAGGGCGGGCAAGCGTGGTGTAAGCAGTCTCTTTAGTAGAGGTAAAAATTGAGAGACATGCTTGGAATGACAAGGGGTTTTATTAGAACAAAAAAAAAAACAAAGTTCACAAAATGTCCGACAGATGGCGCTGGACAGCAAAACGTCAGTGATTGCGCATGACAATCGTGTATAAAAGGAGCTCTAATGAGAGAGAGAATCACATGCCCCAGCAGTCGCAGCATGTTGATGTTACCTGAAAAGGCGCTTTTATTGAAGCTGTGTTATCAGAATGGGGAATGTGCTGGTTCAGCGATACGATCCTATCGCCATAGGAAGGGGAATCGAACGGGTAAAGGTCGGTCGACAATTGCAGCTGTGGCGAGAATGATTTCGAAGTTCGAAGCCACGGGTTGTTTAGACGATAGACCCCGTAGTGGCCGACCGAGCACAAGGTGTAATGCTGTTGAGACAGTTCTGGAAGAAATGGAGACTGTAGCGGGTTCGTCTATGCACGGGGAAGCAGCGCGCGTGCAGTCGCACGTCGCACCGGCATTCCATACACTACTGTTTGGTTAGCATTTAGGCGTACCCTCCGATGCCATTTCTACAAAATCCATGGGCATCATGAACTGTTACCTGGCGATTTAGTGAAGCGGAGGGCATTTGCTGTGTGGGCGTTTCAAAAGATGGCGGAAGATGACGATTGGTTGAGTAACGTGTTGTGGACCGACGAAGCTCATTTCACGCTCCGACGGTCTGTCAGCGCCCACAACTGCAGAATTTGGGCTACCGAAAATCCCAGAACTGTCGTGGGAACTCCACTGCACGACGAGAACGTCACGGTATGGGTTGGATTTACCGTTATCAGGCCTTTTTTCTTCGAGGAAATGCGTGATTCTGGTTTTGTAACTGCTACCGTGACGGGTGAGAGATACGCCGATATGTTACAGAATGGCATCATCCCCAGCCTGGCTGATAAACACCTGCTCTAACGTACGATGTTTATGCAGGATGGCGCCCCACCCCATATTGCTAGACGCGCGAAAGATCTCTTGCGCGCGTCGTTTGGTGATGATCGTGTGCTCAGCCGCCACTTTCGTCATGCTTGGCCTCCCAGGTCGCCAGACCTCAGTCCGTCCGATAATTGGTTTTGAGGTTACCTGAAGTCGCAAGTGTATCGTGATCGACCGACATCTCTAGGGACGCTGAAAGACAACATCTGACGCCAATGCCTCACCATAACTCCGGACATGCTTTACAGTGCTGTTCACAACATTATTCCTCGACTACCGCTATTGTAGAGGAATGACGGTGGACATATTGAGCATTTCCCGTAAAGAACATCATGTTTGCTTTGTCTTACTTCGTTATGCTAATTATTGCTATTCTGATCAAATGAAGTGCCATCTGTCGGACATTTTTTGAACTTTTTTTGTGTTCTAATAAAGCCCCATGTCATTCCAAGCATGTGTGTCAATTTGTACCTCTCTGTATACATTATTCCGTGATTTATTCAGTTTTCAAATTTATACTGACTTTTTGATCAACCGGTACTTCTCAGAAGGGGACTGTATGAACTTCCTCTCAGCGATTTGGTTCATACTGACAGAGTGTGGAAAGCATGACTAGGACTTCAACAAGTGTAAACAAAATGACGAAACTCTATTTTTCGAGAAAATCAAATTTGTATATTTGGCGGTGGGGGGTGGGGTGGGGGATGCTTATATACACTGATCAGCAGGAAAATTATGACCACAGGCCTACTACCGATGTAAACCAGTGCATGCGATAACAGCGTCAACTGACGAGGAATGAGTACTTGTCAGACACAAGCACGGTGCATCTAGTACGGGGTGTTCAAAAAGTCTCCCCGCAGTGCCGTATGATTGTTAGCCGTGCGTGCCTGCCAGGGTTACTTCCCTTCAAGTGGACTCTCCCAACATTCCCCTGTTTCGTTTTTTTTTTTTTTTTTCTGTTTAGCCAGCGTCAGCAGTATCGTTACGTGTTGATGTGAACGTTTATGTTTAGTTCCTCTGTTCGTTTGTTTCGTTTCTGTCAGTGTTAAAATGTTAACCACTGAAAAACGTGTGTTTTTAGTCGAACAACTGTTCAAAGCTGGCGGTAAATACGCAGTTTCAGTTCGTCAAACATTTAATTCAGTTTTCCCGGAGCACTATGTGACCTAACATCTGAGGTCATCAGTCCCCTAGAACTTAGAACTACTTAAACCTATCCTAAGAACATCACACACATCCATGCCCGAGGCAGGATTCGAACCTGCGACCGTAGCAACCGCGTGGTTCCGGACCGAAGCGCGTAGAACCGCTCGGCCATAACGGCCGGCACAGTTAGTGATGTTAGTACTGAAGGTGAAGATATCTGCCGTGTTCTCCTGAGTGAGAATGCAGCCACTACTGATGTGGTTCAGCAGCCTGTATCTGTTGATAGTTGTGATGCATTAGCATACCATTCTTCTGCTTCTACAGTTTGTCCCGCTCAGGTTGAACAACAAAGTGTAAGGTGTGTTACCTAACACTATAATGATCCGACTATCGTAAGATTAATACTGGCCAAGGAGGACTAAAGCTGTCGTGGTTGCAAAGATGGACCTCGCCTTGGACGTTGGGAGTGAACTTGCGCATCATGCAGCCTATTTCGCACAGTTTGAGTCTTAACACGATATCCTATGACTGCACAATAAAAATTATTCAACATGGTGGTTTTACTGTCAGGGTTCCTCCGAGCCATAATCCGTAGGTAGCGTTTATCCACTGCAGTAGTAGCCCTTGGGCGGACTGAATGAGGCATGTTGAGAGGCACCCACATGCCTTGCTCATACTGTGGCATCAAGCAGTCAGGCCTGCAAGATAAGTGGTCTGCCAAGCGAGTGGATTCATTCTTATTTATCGAGTAACATGAACTCTCGTACTCACAATTAGGTTACAAATTATCCTCCTGTATGAATATTACGCAACGGAAACGCACATCTGACTATTAGTAATTTACAGAACTCTGACTGTTTACTACGCACTGGCAATACCACATTTTCTTTCTTATTTAACGGCTTTGGTCAACACATGGCCATCGCACTGAATATGAATGGCGCACACATTATAAATTCTGGATATCATGACAACATGCAATTCGAAGGAAAAGGTCACCAATCTTTTTCTTTTCACTATCTTATGTATTCCGATAAATTCTATAACCTAAACACACAAATTCTATAACCTACAACAATAACACATGAGAAATTCCGCCCAGTGGGCATGGCTTTACATTGGTGATTCTCTATCTTATGGTCTCGTAATTATTTAGTGCTACAGTACACTTTCTGGATAGGATGGTGGATCTTTTGCTATATCTCACACTTCGACTCTCACAACCATCATCACGAAACTTTCCTCCAGACCGAGCGGTACAAAAGGGACACGCATAACCCACTACCTCTGCAACTGCCTAGCTACTCTCCCATGCAAACCACACATACCCAAATTACATGACATACACCACACTACAACATGGAATACAATACAATAAATAGTCACAACACTATCACTTTCAGCTTTCCCACTTCAATTAGTATTTATCCCAGTTTCACACGACACTGCCCCACTTCGTGATTTTTCTTTCCTACTATGAACTCTGTAGGATATATGCACGTCTTCCTGTGCAATGCAAGTCAAGTGGCGTTGCTGTATAGACGGCTGACACACCTTGCTTCTCTCTCAGAGTATTATAGTTTGAATCCAGCGTCACACGGAAACACAACACGCAAAGTAATATTAAGAACATATTCATCACACACACGAGTCCTCAACTGATACCATGGACGAGTACTTCTCTTTATCCTTTGTCTCATACACAGTTTGAGACTCACACAGCACTCACCACGTGGAAGTACTCGTCTCTAATTTCAAGTCCTGCACACGCCATTTCTTAAATATTTCCAACTTGTAGTACACACGCTAGTAATTCAGCTTAAT
Source organism: Schistocerca cancellata (assembly GCF_023864275.1). NCBI lineage: Eukaryota > Metazoa > Arthropoda > Insecta > Orthoptera > Acrididae > Schistocerca > Schistocerca cancellata. Next base: position 173,679,794 of record NC_064635.1, read on the forward strand.
TTAAGCACTCGGAAGTATTTCAACTTATTGCTACACGTGGTTTCATTGTGACCGTTGGTCACTTCCGAAGATTACTACGATCCCCTTAGTATTACCTGCCTGACATTTAATTCTCCCCACAAGAGTTCCTGAAATAGAGAAATTATTATTCTAAACTACTCTTAAGTATTTCACATGCATACCATGTCTCCACTCTTTTGTCCTTACGGAGCACGCCTAAGACAGGTCTTACCAACACTAGATCCAGCGGCAGAGTGCTGAAACATTGCCGTTCTTCAGGTCATCTCGCACCTCTGTCGAGGTTGGGGAAGACCATGCTACCATATTGGTCAGCCACATTTCAGGCGCTCAAAGCTCCGGTAAGTTTCATCTCTTTGGTTCCACCAAAGGTGGCCAAAGGATCGTCTCAAAGGTGATCATATATTCACATTCACTATCTGCGGTTAGCAGACAACCATACATTTATTCATTTCACAGATCTCACCAAACTGGATGTAGGGATTTATTTTGTGGGAGTGCACATGTGTTCAATTAAATAAATAAATTGTCATTCTTTCCCACACTGGTATCCGGCTTCGCTGTATTAATTGAAATTGAGTTATTTTTTAAAAAAAATATGTTGTACTGACAAGAATAACGAAGAATGTTGTACCTATTTCCAATGTCGGGCGGTACTGTACCCTTTCAATGTCATCGACAGTTCCTGTCTCTCTGTATCTCCTCCATGTCCGAACAACATCGCCTTGGTTCACTCCGAGGTGCCTGGACACTTCCCTTGTTGAGGGCCCTTCCAGGCACAAAGTAACAATGCGGACGCGATCGAACCGCGATGTTGACCGTATAGGCACGGTTGAACTACAGGCAACACGAGCCGAGTACCTCCTTCCTGGTGGAATCACTGGAACTGATCGGCTGTTGGACCCCCTCCGTCTAATAGGCGGTGCTCATGCAGGATGGTTTACGTTTTTGGGTGGGTTTAGTGACATAACATTGAAAGGAACTGCGTCTGTGATACAATATCCACAGTCAACGTCTATCTCAGTAGTTCTGGGAATCGGGGTGATGTGAAACATTTCTTTGATGTGCATATATTCAATTTAGAAATATGTTCAAGGATTCTGCAGCAAACCGCAGTTAGTGGTATTGGTCTGTAATTTTGCGGGTCTGTTCTTTTCTCTTCTTACACACAGGAGTTCCCTGCGCTTTGTTCCAGTCGCTTGGGACTTTGTGCTGGGCGTGAGATTCGCAATAAATACAAGCTGGGTAAGGGGCCAATGCCGCAGAGTACACTTTGTAAAACCGGATTGGTATTTCATCTGGACCTGATGACTTTGACCATAGAAGTGCTTGGGTTTGGTGAATGACTGTAGAACGTTACTGTGGTGTCACCGCCAGACACCACACTTGCTAGGTGGTAGCTTAAATCGGCCGCGGTCCATTAGTACATGTCGGACCCGCGTGTCGCCACTGTCAGTACTTGCAGATCTAGCGCCACCACATGGCAGGTCTAGAAAGGCGTACTAGCACTCGCCCCAGTTGTACGGACGACATTGCTAGCGACTAGACGTACGAAGCCTTCCTCTCATTTGCCGAGAGACAGTTAGAATAGCCTTCAGCTAAGTCCATAGCTACGACCTAGCAAGGCGCAGTTAACCATATCTGGAGAGAGTCTTACTTGTATTCACCATAAACGATGTATACCAAAAGGATGGATTAAAGTTAAGTATTCCCAAAGCAACGTACTTTTCTTATTAGCATTCATTGAGCATCCTGTTTCAGACTTCACGATATTCTGGGTGAGCTGATAGCGTGCCTATTCGGCCCTTCTAAATAACACTGTGTCGGCACTTCTGTCGACACATAACAGTTACCTACCAACACAGTCTGTGCCAACAGTGACATATGGAGGAGGTGGTGCTTCTCATGGTTAGTATGTGTGTAAGGTGTCAGGCAAATCCTACACCTTCAATGAAAACCCTGACATGATAGCAAATCAGGCAGTATGTCACCTAGTTCCGAATAAATCCTGTCATTAAATTAACCAAAGTAATACGATCAACGAGTGAGCAAATGGAATACCACAGAGTAACACAAGAACGCCTAAATGCATGTCATACCTTCCCACCGTGAAACAGACGCAGTTCCGAGGGGAAAGCAGAGAGCAGAGTCGTGTAGGCTAGGAGGCCCTACGATAAGGGACGGACACCCACGTTGCCAGCCGACCGCCAGGACCACCCCCAGCCCATGTTAATAGATAGAGGCTTCCAGAAGAACAGTACAGATCTTACGACAATACTAAAAGGGCCACACCAGCTGCAAGTTGTAGCGTGAGACTTTTTCGCGTCTCTGTTACGTAGCAAACATTAAAAACGTTGCCCCACCACGAAAAGTATAACGTTCCTCATTGGGTAGACAGAAGTTTTGTAGGCGGAGCTTAAGGTTAACATTGAGACCCTGATTGGTCGGTTGAAAACACAGCCAGATAGCTTTTCTTAAACCAAGTTCAGTAAATGGTAGTAAGGAGAAGTTAGAAAGAGTTGCTACCGAGACGGCGAGGTGTGTGGAGCTGCGCCGCCTGCCGCCCCCTGACGCTGCCTAACCAACGACAAGGTAATGAACGCACGTGATGCCGCATAAGAGCGCATAAGGCTTCACTCAGAACTGCAGAAGTCTCATCAGTTACATCCCCTTTTTACGTAATACTAGTGTCGATCGTCAATTAAATCTCATGGTGCTCACATTTGCTACTTGAACTAAAATTCTGAAACGCGATGATTTTTCTGTTATATAATTATTGAGAAGCCGCATCAGCCACTGTAGTTTACGACAAGTTAAATAAGTAATTAAAGATAATTGAGGGTCACTGTAGACCATTTTTGATAGTTTTCTCTTTTGTGAAACTTAATTTAAACCTAGATTATAGATGTGATATGGCATAGGTCATCCTTCGATCCATTGTAGAACTTGGAAACCCATTCAGGGAATATTCGTTCACATTTTTGGTGAACGCAGTTGGTTTTTATCATCCTGTATTAAAATAGTTCGTTTTATCAATAGTGCAATTTATTAACAATGTTTTGTGAGTAGAATAAAATTTCCAATGGTAAACTTAACTGATTTTTCGACGTTATTTTACCAGCTAACTAAAAATAGGAAAGCCTTGAACCCCTTCCACTAAATTTAGTTAGTATTAAGATTCTTTTACAGGGAGTGCAGTGGAGCTGACGCTGAAATCATTAAGTATTTGATTATATCATCGCTAGTCTCACTGAACTCTTCTGAACTCTACATGTCATGTGTGGTCTGGCGTCTCCTTACCAGCAACAGGTCCCAGGTTCAAACTAGTCAATTCCCTAAAAAACACGCTCAGAGCGTCATTGCGCGAAAGTGGTAGGGAGACACGACTTAGAACAAACAGAAACCACGCAGAATGTTAGACGTGGTCCCTTTATTAGACTTAAGAAAACGCTAAGTGCGAAAGGGTATGATCACATTTTACAGTACCGTGTACAGCGTACAGCAGGGGAACTGTTCGGAGACGATGATCGAATTGTACCAACTTAACAATGCACCCTACCATAAAGCAGCACGTGGGAGGGAATGGTTTGTAGACAGTAAAATTTCTGAAATGAAGGCAGCCTGCCCAATTTCCCGACCAGAAACAAATGAAACATCTTTGGGTTGAGCAAGAACGTTGGCTTCGCTCCAGATCCCAGTGTCCAACATCAGTACCTCTTCTGATTTCTGCTCCTGCGGCAGTTGGGCTGCCATTCCCTCAGACGTTCAGAGACTTGGTTCAAAGTGTCCCCGACATAGTTCAAGCCCCCATAAGGGCGAAGGGTGGAGGCATACCATATCAATGTCCATTAATACGTGCTCTCCAGATTGTAGTGGGACACTCTCCGCTAACATTACCTCTGTTTTATTTAGAAATAGCCGATACCAAAAAGTACTTTGGAATCTTGTATAGGTTAAAATTATCTCAGCTGTTTCACTAAAAGATTCCGTATGATTTTGTATACGAAATATTATATTTCAGACTAAAATGTATAAAACGAAATTAATCTATTACAATCGCTATGTACAGCTAAAATTATTCGTCTTCCAGAAATACTTGAAATTACGAAATATGTGCAGTACTTAAAATTGCTATTATTATTTACGCAATCTGACGCTAATTATTAAATTTACTTCTGGATTCATTTACAAAATAATGATATAACTTGGTGAAGTTTCTTCTTTGTGAAGAAAGTTTGTAAACTCTTTTGTTTTGTAAACTCTTTGAAATGTGGTTAGTGCCGCAGAAAGTAGAAGTAGTGGGCATACCTGTGATGGAATCTGAACGTATTTTTATGATTGGCGATAACAATGTAATTTCTGATGTTATAGAAATGGAAATTGTGGAGACGATGTGATATTGAGAAAATGTGACAAGAAAAAACATTTTAAGAGTAAGAGAGGCAAATCTTCATCAGTTATTATGTTAACTGGAAGCCACAAAGTTAAAAAAATTTCAGCCTTAGGAATCTATCCCCAGACGTTCTGCAGCCAGTAACGAGAAACTGAAGATAAGTAAAAAATAAACACAGCTGTGAGGAGGGGTCGTGAGTCGTGCTTTATACTCCGCAAGCCACCGAACGGTGTTTGGGGGAGGACACTCTACGTGCCACTGTCATTACCTCCCTTTCCTGTTTCAGTCGCGTATGGTTCGCGGAAAGAACGACTGCCGGAAAGCCTCCGTGCGCGCTCGAATCTCTGTAATTTTACATTCGTGATCTCCTCGGGAGGTATAAGTAGGGGGAAGCAATATATTCGATACCCCATCCAGAAACGCACCCTCGCGAAACCTGGACAGCAAGCTACACCGCGATCCAGAGCACCTCTCTTGCAGAGTCTGCCACTCGAGTTTGATAAACATCTCCGTAACGCTATCACGCTTACCAAATAACCCTGTGAAGAAATGCGCCGCTCTTCTTTGGATCTTCTTTATCTCCTCTGTCATCTCGACCTGGTACGGATCCCACACTGATGAGCAATACTCGAATATAGGTCGAACGAGTGTTTTGTAATCCACCTCCTTTGTTGATGGACTAAATTTTCTAAGAACTCTCCCAATGAACCTCAACCTGGCACCCGCCTTTCCAACAATTAATTTTATATGATCATTCCTCTTCAAATCGTTCCGCACGCATACTCCCATATATTTTACAGAAGTAACTGCTACCAGTGTTTGTTCCGCTATCATATAATCATACAATAAACGATCTTTCTTTCTATGTATTCGCAATACATTACATTTGTCTATGTTAAGGGTCAGTTGCCACTCCCTGCACCAAGTGCCTATTCGCTGCAGATCTTCCTGCATTTCGCTACAATTTTCTAATGCTGCAACTTCTCTGTATACTACAGCATCATACGCGAAAAGCCGAATGGAACTTCCGACACTATGTACTAGGTCATTTATATATACTGTGAAAAGCAATGGTCCCATAACACTCCCCTGTGGCACTCCAGAGGTTACTTTAACGTCTGTAGACGTCTCTCCATTGAGAACAACATGATGTTGCTAAAAACTCTTCAATCCAGCCACAAAGCTGGTCTGATATTCCATAGGCTCTTACTTTGTTTATCAGGCGACAGTGCGGAACTGTATCGAACGCCTCCCGGAAGTCAAGGAAAATGGCATCTACCTGGGAGCCTGTATCTAATATTTTCTGGGTCTCATGAACAAATAAAGCGAGTTGGGTCTCACACGATCGCTGTTTCCGGAATCCATGTTGATTCCTACAGAGTAGATTCTGGGTTTCCAGAAAGGACATCATACGCGAGCAAAAAACATGTTCTAAAATTCTACAATAGATCGATGTCAGTGATATAGGTCTATAGTTTTGCGCATCTCCTAGAAGACCCTTCTTGAAGACTGGGACTACCTGTGCTCTTTCCCAATCATTTGGAACCTTCCGTTCCTCTAGAGACTTGCGGTACACGACTGTTAGAAGGGGGCAAGTTCTTTCGCGTACTCTGTGGAGAATCGAATTAGTATCCCGTCAGGTCCAGTGGACTTACCTCTGTTGTGTGATTTCAGTTGCTTCTCTATTCCTTGGACACTTATTGCGATGTCAACCATTTTTTTCGTTTGTGCGAGGATTTAGAGAAGGAACTGCAGTGCGGTCTTCCTCTGTGAAACAGCTTTGCAAAAAGGTCCCGAGTTCGAGTCTCAGTCGGGCCCACATGTTAAATTTGCCAGGAAGTTTCATATCAACGCACACTCCGCTACAGAGTAAAAATCTCATTCTGGAAATACAAAATAGTTTTTTGTGTATCTTATGCCTTTCTAAGCTTTAGAAACTTTTGAAGAGATGTGTGGGTGAGTAAGATTACAAGACCAAGCCCCAAACAGATCATACTTCAGTCTAAGCTACCTTTCTAAATCGCGCCGTCTCTCGACGAACTCCAAACTCCAGCTGCAGAAAACACTGATCCATTCCGTAGGGCTGTACGGTTGGTAAAACGGAAAAAGACTTAAATAATCTAAGATGGCTATTATTTTGATAATGTTATTGGAAGTGTTAATACCGGGTGTTAAACACGTCAGTATAAATTTGAAAACTGAATAAATGACGGAATAATGTAGATAGAGAGGTACAAATTGACACACATGCTTGGAATGACATGGGATTTTATTAGAACCAAAAAAATACAAAAGTTAAAAAAATGTCCGACAGATGACGCTTCATCTGATCAGAATAGCAATAATTAGCATGACAAAGTAAGACAAAGCAAAGATGATGATTTTTACAGGAAATGCTCCATATGTCCACCATCATTCATCAACAATAGCTGTAGTCGATGAATAATGTGAACAGCACTGTAAAGCTTGTCCGGAGTTCCGGTGAGGCATTGGCGTCGGATGTTGTCTTTCAGCATCCCTAGGGATGTCGGTCGATCACGATACACTTGCGACTTCAGGTAACCCCAAAGCCAATAATCGCACGGACTGAGGTCTGGGGACCTGGGAGGCCAAGCATGACGAAAGTGGCGGCTGAGCACACGGTCATCACCAAACGACGCGCGCAAGAGATCTTTCACGCGTCTAGCAATATGGGGTGGAGGGCCTGGTTCTAATAAAACCCCTTGTCATTCCAAGCATGTGTGTCAATTTTTACCTCTCTGTCTACATTGTTCCGTGGTTTATTAAGTTTTCAAATTTATACTGACTTTTTGATCACCTGGTTTATGTAAAGGGAAATGATATTTTTGATAAATTGTGGCCAGAGAAACATTTGGTAGGCAACGGTACCTGTGTCTGCGATTGCAGCACTGTGGAGTCGTAGAATCTTTGGTAGTCATTAGCGGATAGCTGCATTTACAGTAGGCGGGGGATTCGTTGAGTGTACAGTGTAATGCATGGACGCTCTTTTCTTACTATGTGAGCTGCAGATTTATTACGTGGATCAATAATGACTCAAAACGTTGGGTGGATAGCATATGGACACAAAATAAGGTTCTGAAATTAATAACAAGGTATTATTTGATGAGGCAAAAAGTTCATTTTCATTTTTGTAGACTTGTATTGTTGGTCAACTCACCCTCGTCGCAGTCACGTTTCTGATAATTATTCTATTGATTGATCTTCAGAGCTTATTCTACCATGGAAGTTATTAGATTAAATGAATATTCATATTAGATTCCATAATTGTTTTCTCTGATAAGTTCCTTCTTAACTGAAATTTCAGTACTCAGAGGTTGAATCATGTGTTTCATTGGCATTCTGCGTCAAGATTAGCAACCCAATTTTCCTGGAATTACTGTAGTTAGTTTTTAGCAGTATTTTTTTTCTAGCTTTTGCGCAGTCTTGCTATGTTGCTGTTCGTGCCAGAACTTCATTTTGCAGGTGAGATTCATAACACGTGATTGTTTCGTTTCTTTTGCGCAATGTAGGTTGTGTCAGTTTCTTTATTTTATCAGGGCCATGTGCCAGTGCAGAAATTTTCTTGCGTTTCAGGTTACATTCTTATACAGGTCGACATTACAGTTTTTTTATATACAGTTTCGTTTCTTTTAAACAGTTCGCACGGACTAAGTCTACTGATCGTGAAATTATTGGTTTGCTTATTTAGTTGCTTATGAATGAGGTCGGTTTTCAAACGCGCAGGATTCTTTTCAGTTTCATGTAAGTGATGTGGCTTCGAGCTCAGCAGTACATTTAAGTTATTAGTTGACAGCTTTGTATTTACGATGACACACACACAAGTAAAGGCAATGTAGGCCTGATGGGAAGAAAGTTGCTAGTATAGGCAGGGCGTGTCACTTGTATAGATAAACACCAACGGCCTTCGAGCCTCGTGGAGTTTACTCCTTGCAGAGGCAGACCAAAGAAAAGGTGGAGAGATGGAATCATGAGCATGTTAGTATATTCAGAAAGGAGAAATTCCGATCCCTACCACATTCAGGCAATGAAGGAATTCATTGGCGACAAATAAAAATTTATACCAAGGCTGGGAATCGAACCTACGTCTCCTGCTTACTTTAACTAACTATGCCACATTCCTTTATTTTTTAGCCGCTACGCTGTTTTTTTGCTCCCCAAATAGCCCTTCCTTTCTCTCGCAAAAGTTCCTTCATCGTCCAGGCTTCAGGTGCCTTTCATTTGTCACGAGATTCTCGCGCGTAACACTAGTGCCCCCTCTCGTTGCGTATGTTCCCTAGCGCAAGGTTCACCTGGTTGACACTAGGACACAGGCAAATTGTATTTTCTATTGTATGCAGGTGTTTTAAAAGGCTCTGATACGTTTTATTTATTAAGACAGAGGGTCTGAAGTACCAAAACCTTCAAATTTTTGACGCGCATGAGCACGTACCCAAGTTTTAATGTGCGCGAGTGTCTCGCCCACACCACAAGTGAAACTGTCTGGCCCTAGTGCTTTCACACCCTCTTGACGCTAGATCACAGGCTAAGTACTTATAGTATGCTGCATTGGCATCGACCATCTGTTCATATTTATGCTGTACAGATGCAGGTGATATTTTAATTTTAACTACTGTTGCCGCCTTTGGCACGATTGTTTTATGCATGTCCACTGCATGATGTGATTTCAGGAAGTGACTAAAAGTTTTTGTGCTTGTAATACTTTAGTAATTTTCATCGTTACTTAAAGCTATAAGGGTGTGTTTTTTCTTCTATCTCAGTTATTATGCTAAGTTTTTTGCTAATGAAGGTGCCTTCCTGTTCAGGTCTATTTTTGCTTCTGATAAAGGTATATGTAGATATACCGAAATCGTGGTCAAGAATTTCAAAAAACCTTTATCCCGCAACTATCTGGCTGTTATCATTTACCGTGAAGGTTTCTAACAGTCGCTGCTTCAGCCATGTTTAAAATTTTGTAATAAATTTCCTTTACTAAAGATAGATGAACTGAATTTAGGCATGTATTACTCTTACTTGAATGAAACGTATTTCTTCTCAGTTAACAAGAAAGGGATCCTTTGTTGTAGACGGTATGGAGGAAATCAACTATACCATCACTAAAAAGAAATTTTTCTTCCAGTTAAATAAAAGCAGTTGAAAGGTCTCTGTTGGATTCCGTTCATGTTAACTTCTTAAAACTGTTGTCATTTACGGCATACATTCCACTTCTAAATTTACTGTGGTGTTTCTGACTATCAGGGAGAGGACTGAGCAGTGGAATGCGCTACTTTTACACATAATCAAGAACGATCAGTCACACCACTACACTTTAAAACACAGTTTATATGTAATTCATGTCACACAGTCTCATACGGAACCTACATCCGCTTTCTTTCATATACTGTATATGATAAGATACTGTCATCCCCCTTCCCTTCTGTGTGAAAGGATGAATGAGCAAATGTATTTCTAGTTGCATGCTTGATGGTAGCAGACAAGCCTGTCTGCTAGAGAACAGTAGGACCAACGCCGGAACAGGTAGCTACGCTTTCTAAAAGCAGAGAGGTTTCTATTCTTGGTATGGTCCTGTCCGTCCCTTGTCATGTTGGTATAGGAAGCTGCTTCTCTGGTGACTTCCGTTTGTATCTGTTAGCACGCTCGGTAGGAGCCCAGGTCAGTCTGTCCGTGGCGAGCGTCTGAAGTGGTAAGATCTCCAGCTAAGCGCGTGTCTGCTAAGTCCGTAGGACAATGGATTTCTTAAGTTCAGCCTAACTGAAAATTTAAGCACCTTTGTTCCAGGTTTGGATCTAAAATATCTTATGTTATCTTAAATTGCATTGCAGTGTAATTCGAGTGTGCCCGAATGCGGCAGACATCGAAGTATCTCCTTCCTGAAGATTTTCTATGTCCGGCCGCCGGCTCAAACAAAGATGGAGTTGCTGCAGAGAGGGTTGGATGTTGACTAGCGGCAGAAGGCAGAAAACAGAATCCAGTCGAAAAAGCGCCGTGTAGCTCCGCGCCGTTCTCTGAGCCTGATGGCATGAAGTAGGTAAGTAATAGGTGGCCGGATTCTTTTGAGCACGTAGTGTGTATTTCGGGTGGCCTGTCCTCGCTGCCTGACACTATATGTCACGAACTGGGCGTGACTATGGAGTCAGAGAAATTGCAATTCGCATTGTGGTTGATCGAAAGTCATTCTTCCCGCGAATGGTACAGGTAAGGATGAAATGATAGTGGTACCTACTGCACCCTCCGCCACGCACTGTAATGGGGTCTGACGTATATAGGTGTAGTTTAACAAAAACGTTTACTCTGCTTTTAGCATTTAGTGTCTAATTATCTGATGTAGCCGGAGGCAGTCCACCAAGAGACGTATCACTGCTTCCCTAAAGGCGGGTGTTTTGGCTGGTAAGTGCTGAAGCCCACCACAAGTGCCAGAAGCGTTTAACACCGTTGTTGTTTGTTGTTGTGGTCTTCAGTCCTGAGACTGGTTTTATGCAACTCTCCACGTTACTCTACCTGTGCAAGCTTCTTCATCTCCCAGTACTTACTGCAACCTACATCCTTCTGAATCTGCTTAATGTATTCTCTTGGTGATCTCTTGATGCCTAAGAACATGTCCTACCAACCGATCCCTTCTTATAGTCATGTTGTGCCACAAACTCCTCTTCTCCCCAATTCTATTCAATACCTCCTCATTAGTTATGTGCTCTACCCATCTAATCTTCAGCATTCTTCTGTAACACCACATTTCGAAAGCTTCTCTTCTCTTCTTGTCTAAACTATTTATCGTCCATGTTTCACTTCCATACATGGCTACACTGCATACAAATACTTCCTGACATTTAAATCTATACTCGATGTTAACAAATTTCTCTTCTTGAGAAACGCTTTCCTTACCATTGCCAGTCTACATTTTATATCCTCTCTATTTCGACCATCATCAGTTATTTTGCTCCCCAAATAGCAAAACTCATTTACTACTTTAAGCGTCTCATTTCCTAATCTAATTCCCTCAGCATCACCTGACTTAATTCGACTGCATTCCATTGTCCTCGTTTTGCTTTTGTTGATGTTCATCTTATATCCTCCTTTCAAGACACTGTCCATTCCGTTCAAGTGCTCTTCCAAGTCCTTTGCTGTCTCTGACAGAATTACAATGTCATCAGCGAACCTCAAAGTTTTTATTTCTTCTCCATGGATTTTAATACCTACTCCGAATTTTTCTTTTCTTTCCTTTACTTCTTGCTCAATATACAGATTGAATAACATAGGTTAGAGGGTACAACCCTGTCTCACTCCCTTCCCAACCACTGCTTCCCTTTCATGTCCCTCGACTCTTATAACTGCCATCCGGTTTCTGTACAAATTGTAAATAGCCTTTCGCTCCCTGTGTTTTACCCCTGCCGCCTTTAGAATTTGAAAGAGAGTATTCCAGTCAAAATTGTCAAGAGCTTTCTCTAAGTCTACAAATGCTAGAAACGTAGCTTTGACTTTCCTTTTAACACCGTACAGTACAGAATACGCCATAGATAAGTTTAGATGTCAGCCAAAACGATCAAATTTATCTCTGGGATAAAACCGGTCAGATGTATCATCGAAATCTATTACCACGTATTTATCTCATAACAGCACTCCTATTGGTGGCATTACCACCTGTCAGATTATGGGATATCCTGAGTGATGAGGTCAAAAGTGATAAAAATATCTGCCTCACTGGAGACGCTGCCAGTTGAGAAACTCAGACATATTCGCAGACGATGATGTTATCTATAATGAAGTGGTATCTGGAAAAGCTACACAAATACCCTGTGAGATGTAGATAACGACAGTCGTGCGAAGATTGGTAACTCGATTAAATGTAGAGGAATATAAAATTTTGTACTTTACAAAACTTAGTCTTAGTGTTCTATGCCTACAGTGAGTCACTGGCTGTTTAAATCGATCAATTCACGGATATACTGGGCGTAAGACCTGGATTTATCATATGGAACCTCAGAAGTAGGTAGGTAAAACAGATGGCAGACTGCGGTTGGTTGGTAGAATACTACTGAAAAGCACTCAGTCTACAAAGGAATTGCATACTAGGGACCCGACCAAATAGGAACGAATAGCTACAGAGAAGAGGAGCACGAATGGTCACAGGCGTGTATCAGGTAAGGGAGGGGGCCGCGAAGGTGGTTGAAGACAGGCCCAAACTATCCCATGAAAGCCTAGTTACAAACTTTCTAGTACCAAACTTAAGTGATGACTATAGGAGTATATTACAAACCCCTACGCATTGCTGCTGGTAGGGATCGTGAAGGTTACGCAGACCAATTACAGCTGGCACAGAGGCGTTGCAGCAAACATTCCTCCCGCGCTCCATACGTCGAAGGAACGGGAAAAAGACTTAATAACTCGTACAACGGGACGTACCCTCTGCCATGCACTTGATAATGCTTTGCGGAGCATAGTTTTAGATGTAATTTTTGAAGACTGAGTAACAATTACGGACCTGAGTAAAATGTTCTCGGGTTTCCAACCGCGTCAATTGGTTAAAACTATACGAGCCTTCGGCCAAGCACTCCTTGGTCATTGTCAACGGTACGACACTGCCACCTAATACTTTCCACACAGTAATTTGCATGCGCCACGAATAATCATGTTAGCAGTGTCAATTGTTTATCGCCAACCCGGCCTCATTCTTAAAAATTGCCTATGGTCTTTTGACGTTTTGAGTATATTTTAGACATTCCTTTCTTCTTCATCTTGCTTCGCGGAGGTGCATTTAAGGACCACGCACCTATTTCAATGCTCCCTTCTTTGTTGTTCTTTCTTTTTCCTCCAGTATTCTTTCATATTTTTACTATATATCCTTTTTCTCTCCTCGGACCATTTTGACCCTGTCTTCTTCTCCCTCTTGCCTTGGAATCCTTCCATCTTTTTCACTTATGTTGTTTCTTTCCAAATCTTTCCTAACTTCTTCAATCCAGGCTATTGTTGACTTCTTGTCCCAAAGATATTTAAAAATCTGTTTGGTTAACCTGTTGCTGTTCATTCTGTATAAGTGTCCAAAAACCAGCAGTCGCCTCTTTCGTAGTGTTTCAGTTATGTTTTCTAGGTTGCAATGAACTTCTTCATTGCTTCTTAATTTCCATACCTCTGTAGTTTTTGGTTATACAAGTATTTTTCGAATGATTTTCCTTTCTAGGACTTCAAGTTTGTGTAATTTGTAGTTCAGTACTAAACATTCACTTGAATAAAGTTGTAGTGCTGTATCTTCAAATTTTTAGACAGACGCCTTTTTTGTAGACATTCCCAGTTATTCCATAAGGTCTCTCCATTTTATGTACACTTTCTTCTATAGCGAATTTTTCTAATCCATTTTCTTGGATAATTTCTCCGAAATATTTAAATTTATTTACCCTTTTATCCGGCCAATATCTGTTGCTAGGGATTCCTGAGCATTTTTTATATTTGTCATAAATTTTGTGTTTTCTGCAGATATTCTTAAACCTGCTTTGTTGGCTATTTCTTCTAAGAGATTGGTTTGTATTCCAGCATTTATTAGGTTTTCAAAAAGAATGGCAAAATCATCCGCAAATGCTAAACTGTGAATTTCAATACCTTTGTTTTTGGTTCCTAGTGTGATTGGTGATAGCTTCTCTTCTTTCAGTTTTTCTTTCCATTCTCTTACTATTTTCTCCAGTACGCAGTTAAAGAGGAGTGGACACAGGCCATCACCTTGCCGTTCACCTGTTTTTCTGTTGAATGCCTTCGATATTTCACCCTGAAACTTTACTTTTCATTTGGTGTCTGTGAGCGTTTCACGAATAAGGTTTGCTAATTTAGATTTGATGCCAAATTCTCTGATCACTTTATCTAGTGTTTCCCCATCAACTGAGTCAAATGCCTTTTTTAAAATCTATAAATGTTACAACTATATGTTTGGACTTTGTAGGTCTGTGACGAATTATGGACTTAGGTTGAAAATCTGTTCTGTACAATATGTGCCCTTTCTAAATCAACTCTGATACTCTCCCAATTGGCTATCAAGTGTTGCTTCTACCTTGTTTAATAGTATTCTTGAAAATATTTTATAATCCACTGGCAACAAAGATATACCTCTGTAGTTATTTACATTTTGCTTATCACCTCCTAGACATTCCTTTATTGATTTTAATATCCACAAAATGTGGTGACACTGTACTTTGCTTTTTAACTTGTAGGTTCCTCTGCTGATGCGGCTTGAAGCCCCGAAACCAGTCATCTTCCTAATAAAGAACAATTTTACCAGCTGTTAGCGGAGTTCTGCCTGATACCATGCTCATCATAACTGCCAACCAGACTTTTTGCAAACGTGGGCGGTACCGTATCCGAGGTTTTAACCTGACTGCTGTGCTTTAAAACAGCGGAAGATATGATACACGCTCCAGAGTTTTGCATCGCTTATCGATTTCCTGTAGAAACCTGTCGATGCACTCTGACATCGACCTTCTCAGTTCTTAGTGCAGTCAGCGTTTCTAAGATAATTGACTGACCAGGAAAGTACTTGTGCTCGAACAAACAGATCTGTATGAACGTTTGGTTACAGGACCATTATGTACCTCTGAATGTGCTGGTGGGTGTCGTTTTTCTGCAAAACTCTGCAGTCATCCTCTAGATATCACTGTAGATGTAATTGTAGACGCCATCGCAATGCAGCAATCTTAACTATAAATGTAAATGCGGAATGTCAATAAAATGCTCCGAGCAATACGAATGACTGCAAAACGCACAGTGAAGAAATGCAAGTTGATCGCATGGCGTATTTGCACATTCTATAATATCAGTGTTGAACGCCACTTCAGTGACACTTTTGAAGTTGTTCACTGGTTCACCAATATCGTAGCCAGCTTTCTGCCACGCGTAACGAAGCATATAACGAAGCAGATAACTGATTGTAAATGACAGAATCCATATTCATGATAAAGAATCTGCCGTGCAATTTCGGCTGCATATTACTGGAACGTAGTTTAATGAAGTCTGTTATTCTCTTGGCATATATTTTATATTGCCTGAAGAAATACACATCCAGAGGTTGTGCATATTTTGTAGTTTTAGGCGGAATGATTTTTAAATCTACATGTTTTCCGCCAGATGCTTCCAGTAGTAATCGTTCATCCTTATGTCCAGACCAGGAGTCACAAAGCACTAATGACTTTCTCGACAAATGTGGATTCAAAACTGACAGAAAAAACGTCTTCAGATGTTGTTTCGTCATCTTCCCACTCACACTTGCATCGACGACGACATTTGGAGGGCACCGCGTTTCTATTTCCCTTGACACGCGGGGTCCAAACTTTTCACTGGATTCTTGGAAGTAAATATAGAGTTTGTCTGCCAATCGTCCGTCCATTGATATAGCTACATCGATCGTGTAACTATGTGTTGCACAGGTCACTGATTGCAACATCGCGACAGTGTTTCTCTCCACTTTCATGGATAGTGTTCTGTCACAAGAAAGTTCATAGTTGAACTGACTCTGATCACAGTTCCATACAGAACTAACATCGATGATTTCACTCGTGATATGCTCATTGACGTCAGCAACAAACGTTTGAGCTCTTTCAATCAGCTCTTCTTCGTCATCCTTATCTTTTCGTGGTTGGAGCACAGTGATACGGCGTGATGTTATCCTAAACTCCTTTTTCAAATTACTGATAAATCCTAGTGAAGCTGTAAAGTTTGTACACCCGAGATTTCTGGCTACGTCCAATGTCAAATGTTGTAAATGCCAATTAATGAACGGCGGAACCGCATTCTCGCGCTTCATCGAATTTCGCCATTACACGCTCCTTGGTGGTCTTGAACAGCAGTGTACGATTTCCTTTGAAAACTGTATTTCCTTCTCCTTTCTTTGCCACGTAATCCAGTATGTTTTTAATATTGCTTTTAGACTTCAGTTTAGGGTATCTTTTCAGAAGCTTTTCGTATGTGTCGAAACCTCTTACGTAATAATCATCGTACATGTTCTCCAGTGTGTTGTCATCAAACGCCGTGACGATACTTGCAACTTTAACCTTCTTCTTGGGAGACGGTTGTAATTCACTGTCATTGCTTCCATCGCCTCTTCCCGCACTTGCCGTAGCACTACCGTTTGCAATGAGTTGTTCGTCATTATCATTCCAATCATCATCATTATCTGTTAGTGTTACAACAGTATCTGTTTCTGCACTATAATAGATACCAGAAAACATGCGAATGATTCGTCTTCTGCACCAATACCATCTTCACAAAGAATGGTTCTTCGTAACTTCATCTCAACTAATCGCAATACATTAGCAGGATTGATTACCAATCGCCGAGCCATCTGACGCTTCAGTACACAAATAATGTCACAAAACGCAACTTCAGAGGCACACTGCACCGTCCCTACTGGTCCCGACTGGCGTACCGGCAGGTCAGTGTGCAATGCGGCACGGCATACGCAGAGGCCTCTAACGGAGTTTTGCAGATGCGGGAGTATCACTAGTGCAATACGAGACCTTTACATTATTTCTCACACGATTTTGGTGTATTTGTGTTTGTTCGAGCCCAAGTACTTTCCTGATGAGTGAGAATACCACTTGTTTACACGTTATTTTAGCAGAAAAATGTGCCTATCGGTGTAAGGCCAGTCTCTAGTTGATCGCCCGCTCCCATAAAAGCCAGAAATGAAACGTCGAACAAAAAGTTTTTGCGACACGTGCCGCAGAACCTAAAAGGACTTGTAACCCCCACGGAGTCGGTACCCGACACGGACCCGCACCACCACAGCTACATCTCCACTCGCATTAAGTTTCTTTCGAAATTTATTCACCTCACACTTTTTTAGAATCGCAAGTCATACGTGAAAAGAGCTACGTTGTTTACGTCCAGGTCAAGGGTGCCGTGGACGAATGCCGGGCATTTGCCACGCCGGACATTTGCCACACTTGCCCCTTCGCCAGGTAGCGATGCCTCAGGTAAGGGACGCCCTTCCTTGTACTTCTTCTGTCCGCTTTCAAACCACCGTCTCCACATCTTACTCGATACAACCAGTACGTAAGGGATCTTCTTCTTCGACATCTTGGCCAAATACAGAGCTTCTTTTCCGAAATCGAAATATTTATAACTTTTGGGAAACGAAAGCAATACCGAGGATTATGTGATTATGTCAGTATGTAATTAGTTCTGCCAAGTATAAATATACGGTAGCTTCCTTCCACGCTTACTCATTGCGATAGAAACAGTCCAACGTCAAGGGAGCAACAAGAAAGGAACAATGTAAAGAGAATGCGAATGTACACTAATCATTTCTTTTTTAATCACTGCATTTGTGCCTACTTTAATTACTACAACGGCATGCCTCAAAGACAAAAAGTAAAGAAGAAATGGGTATGAGAATGTCTGAAAAGAAGAACGACATACTCCATATTAATTTACTCTCTAAAATGCGATATCCCTTGCGGCGAAACATTAAATAATAAAGTGTAGCGGGACAATGTTCAAAACATGACTGAAAATACGTTCACTAAATAGAGATAAGAACATCTATGGCTGACATGTCATCTAAAGTCGACGTACAATTTTAAAATGTTATTTAAAATGTTAGAAATAAGGAAATGAAGTAATACAGAATGCTATGCTTGTACCGCTCGTTGTTGTTCTACATTGTTTAGCTCTGGTATTGACAGGGTCACAGAGAAAGTATCCTAGGTTTTGGAGGGAAAAGCCGTAATTGTAATGATCTGCACTACAAAGAAACAAGAAGCACAACTTAAGGAAGAATGGCTCTGAGCACTATCGGACTCAACTTCTGAGGTCATCAGTCGCCTAGAACTTAGAACTAATTAAAGCTAACTAACCTAAGGACGTCACACACATCCATGCCCGAGGCAGGATTCGAACCTGCGACCGTAGCGGTCGCTCGACTCCAGACTGTAGCGCCTAGAACCGCACGGGCACTCCGGGCGGCCGAAGAATAATGTGATGTGTGTTCCAACTCACAAGCGACATTGAAGCAGATAGTTCCTGTGACTCAGTATGGGCAGAGGTTATATTCGACAACCGGAATAAATTAATAACTGGCTCTTTTTACCGATTCCCGGTTTCAGATGAAATAGTTGCTGAACACTTCAAAGAAAACTTGAGTCTCATCACAAATAGGTACCCTACTCATACAATTATAGTTGGCAGTGACTTCAATCTACCTTCCATATGTTGACAAAAATACATTTTCAGACTCTATTGTAGATAGAAAACAACTTCCGTAATTGTTCTAAATGTTTGTTTTTAATTATTTTGAAGAATTAGTTCACGAGGCAATTCAAATTGTAAATGTTTACGTAAACAAATGGCTCTGAGCACTATGGGACTCAACTGCTGTGGTCATCAATCCCCTAGAACTTAGAACTACTTAAACCTAACTAACCTAAGGACATCACACACACCCATGCCCGAAGCAGGATTCGAACCTGCGACCGTAGCAGCAGCGCGGCTCCGGACTGGAGCGCCTAGAATCGCACGGCCACTACGGCCGGCTGGTTACGAAAACACACTTGACCTCTTAGCCACAAATAATCCTGAGCATCACGACGGATACAGGGATTAGTGAACACACAGTCGTAGCGAGGCTCAATTCCGTAACAAAGAAATTTACCAAAACTAAACGCGAAATATATCTATTTATAAAAGCAACTAAAAATTCGGTTGGCGTCTTTCTAAGAGACAGTCTCCAATCCTTCCAAACTATGTAAGTGAAGACCATATGTAGCTTTACTTCAAAGAAATAGTATTAACAGCACTCGAGAGGTTCATACTAAATAATTTAGACGAACGCGAAATCTCCGAGATTGGCGAAGTTTTACTGAGGCTCGAAATTTGTTGCGGATTTCAATGCGAGATGCACTTAATACAGGGTGTTACAAAAAGGTACGGCCAAACTTTCAGGAAACATTCCTCACACACAAAGAAAGAAAAGATGTTATTTGGACATGTGGCCGGACACGCTTAATTTCCATGTTAGAGCTCATTTTAGTTTCGTCAGTATGAACTGTACTTCCTCGATTCACCGCCAGTTGGCCCAATTGAAGGAAGGTAATGTTGACTTCTGTGCTTGTGTTGACATGAGACTCATTGCTCTACAGTACTAGCATCAAGCACGTCAGTATGTAGCATCAACAGGTTAGTGTTCATCACGAACGTGGTTTTGCAGTCAGTGCAATGTTTACAAATGCGGAGTTGGCAGATGCCCATTTGATGTATGGATTAGCACGGGGCAATAGCAGTGGCGCCGTACGTATGTATCGAGACAGATTTCCAGAATGAAGGTGTCCCGACAGGAAGGCGTTCGAAGCAATTGATCGGCGTATTAGGGAGCACGGAACATTCCAGCCTACGACTCGCGACTGGGGAAGACCTAGAACGGCGAGAACACCTGCAATGGACGAGGCAATTCGTCGTGCAATCGACGATAACCCTAATGTCAGCGTCAGAGAAGTTGATGCTGTACAAGATAACGTTGACCACGTCACTGTATGGAGAGTGCTACGGGAGAACCAGTTGTTTCCGTACCATGTACAGCGTGTGCAGGCACTATCAGCACCTGATTGGTCTCCACGGGTACACTTCTGCGAATGGTTCATCCAACAATGGGTCGATCCTCATTTCAGTGCAAATGTTCTCTTTGCGGATGAGGCTTCATTCCAACGTGATCAAACTGTAAATTTTCACAATGAACATGTGTGGGCTGACGAGAATCCGCACGCAATTGTGCAATCACGTCATCAACACAGATTTTCTGTGTACGTTTGGGCAGGCATTGTTGGTGATGTCTTGATTGGGCCCCACGTTCTTCCACCTACGCTCAATGGAGCACGTTATCATGATTTCATACGGAATACTCTACCGGTGCTGCTACAACATGTGCCTTTACAAGTACGACACAACATGTGGTTCATGCACGATGGAGATTCTGCACATTTCAGTCGAAGTGTTCATACGCTTCTCAACAACAGATTCGGTGACCGATGGATTGGTAGAGGCGGACCAGTTCCATGGCCTCCAAGCTCTCCTCTCCTCAACCCTCTTGACTTTCATTTATTGGGCATTTGAAAGCTCTTGCCTAGGCAACCCCGGTACCAAATGTAGAGACTCTTCGTGCTCGTGTTGTGGACGGCTGTGATACAATACGCCATTCTCCAGGGGTGCATCAGCGCATCAGGGATTCCATTCGACGGAGGGTGGATGCATGTATCCTCGCTAACGGAGGACATTTTGAACATTTCCTGTAACAAAGTGTTTGAAGTCACTCTGGTACATTCTGTTGCTGTGTGTTTCCATTCCACGATTAGTGTGATTTGAAGAGAAGTAATAAAATGAGTTCTAACATGGAAAGTAAGCGTTTCCGGACACATGTCCACATAACATATTTTCTTTCTTTGTGTGTGAGGAATGTTTCCTGAAAGTTTGTCCGTACCCTTTTGTAACACCCTGTAGTTTCCACAACGAAACTCTCTCTAGAAATGTGGCGGATAATCCAAGGAGATTCTGGTCCTATGTTAAGTAAACCAGCGGAAAGGCTCAGTAAGCAATGAGGAGGAGGAGGAGGAGACAAGAGACCCAACACTTCAGAGCAGGTAAAATCGTGGCAAATGTCCGGCGTGGCAAATGTCCGCACACCACCGTGGACCCGAAAGCTTTGAAAACCCATGTTGTAACGCTGTTGCGACTGTTTCACAGCAACAGGAGAAACAGGCTTGGACCTTACTTGATCTACTGTAAAAAGTGAGTAGGTGGTGGGGCCGGAAGGAGGGAGGAGTGAAGTATTTCCATTCTGCCTGGAGAAGTTTATCGAGGTTCTTTTTATCAGTAGCAGAGTGGTGTGACGTTTCGGCGCTAGACTGCGGCGAAATCTTCAGGAGAGGGGGCGGTCGCGCGAGAGGCGTAGCACCTCCGGTACTCCGGGCCGGAAGCCGGCGCTAATGCACGGAAGTGACGTCACGGCTGCAGGCGCGTTCGCACCCCGCCCGTCGCCGCCTCGTGTTGACCGTTCAATTAGCCACTTCGCGCCGTCGGTGCCGCGCAACGCGAGTCGGAAGTCACCCCCCCACAGGAAGGGGATGGGTGCGCTGGAGGGGATCGGAAGGGGGTGGCGTACTGTTTCCAGCGCGCGGAACGAAATGGTCGTGACCACCACGCGGGTAAAAAAAAAAAAAGAAAAAAAGAAAAAAAAGAAAAAGAAAAACCCGACTGGCAACTCTCGAACCATGGTGCGCGACCGAAGTCAACAGGTTGTGTTGTGTGCCACAGGCGTAGACTCGCAAAAACAATTCACAATAGTAATCGGGAAAGTCTGGCAGACACAATATCGAAAGTAAAATTTATTGGTGAGATGTCTCTACCTTTTGAAACCTCCCCTTAGAAAAATTTATGAATGATTGTGCTGATAAACCCCTTCCGTTATATGATTTTCAAACAGCTGAGCAGAACTGAACGTACTCAAACATTTCTCTCTTTACTTATTCTGATCAGCACTAAACTGACACACAATATTTTTAGCGCAACGCAATCTGACTTTCAATAGTCCCTACCAAAGGATGGCCCTGAATAACATTAACCTATACCTTTCACAAATCACTTACCTGACAAAAATATTCGTTACTCGAACTTCTGCAATACAGCGAGGGCCACTACTGCCAGCTAAATAAAAGATTCCAACTACTGAAGGCACTAACTACTGATAGGCGTAGTTCGCAAATGAAAGATTTTGATAGAGAGCAAACAATGTATTTACCTTAATAGTGTTCAAAAATCAATATGTATATACACTCCTGGAAATTGAAATAAGAACACCGTGAATTCATTGTCCCAGGAAGGGGAAACTTTTTTGACACATTCCTGGGGTCAGATACATCACATGATCACACTGACAGAACCACAGGCACATAGACACAGGCAACAGAGCATGCACAATGTCGGCACTAGTACAGTGTATATCCACCTTTCGCAGCAATGCAGGCTGCTTTTCTCCCATGGAGACGATCGTAGAGATGCTGGATGTAGTCCTGTGGAACGGCTTGCCATGCCATTTCCACCTGGCGCCTCAGTTGGACCAGCGTTCGTGCTAGACGTGCAGACCGCGTGAGACGACGCTTCATCCAGTCCCAAACATGCTCAATGGGGGACACATCCGGAGATCTTGCTGGCCAGGGTAGTTGACTTACACCTTCTAGAGCACGTTGGGTGGCACGGGATACATGCGGACGTGCATTGTCCTGTTGGAACAGCAAGTTCCCTTGCCGGTCTAGGAATGGTAGAACGATGGGTTCGACGACGGTTTGGATGTACCGTGCACTATTCAGTGTCCCCTCGACGATCACCAGTGGTGTACGGCCAGTGTAGGAGATCGCTCCCCACATCATGATGCCGGGTGTTGGCCCTGTGTGCCTCGGTCGTATGCAGTCCTGATTGTGGCGCTCACCTGCACGGCGCCAAACACGCATACGACCATCATTGGCACCAAGGCAGAAGCGACTCTCATCGCTGAAGACGACACGTCTCCATTCGTCCCTCCATTCACGCCTGTCGCGACACCACTGGAGGCGGGCTGCACGATGTTGGGGCGTGAGCGGAAGACGGCCTAACGGTGTGCGGGACCGTAGCCCAGCTTCATGGAGACGGTTGCAAATGGTCCTCGCCGATACCCCAGGAGCAACAGTGTCCTTAATTTGCTGGGAAGTGGCGGTGCGGTCCCCTACGGCACTGCGTAGGATCCTACGGTCTTGGCGTGCATCCGTGCGTCGCTGCGGTCCGGTCCCAGGTCGACGGTCACGTGCACCTTCCGCCGACCACTGGCGACAACATCGATGTACTGTGGAGACCTTACGCCCCACGTGTTGAGCATTTCGGCGGTACGTCCACCCGGCCTCCCGCATGGCCACTATACTCCCTCGCTCAAAGTCCGTCAACTGCACATATGGTTCACGTCCACGCTGTCGCGGCATGCTACCAGTGTTAAAGACTGCGATGGAGCTCCGTATGTCACGGCAAACTGGCTGACACTGACGGCGGCGGTGCACAAATGCTGCGCAGCTAGCGCCATTCGACGGCCAACACCGCGGTTCCTGGTGTGTCCGCTGTGCCGTGCGTGTGATCATTGCTTGTACAGCCCTCTCGCAGTGTCCGGAGCAAGTATGGTGGGTCTGACACACCGGTGTCAATGTGTTCTTTTTTCCATTTCCAGGAGTATATATATATATATATATATATATATATATATATATATATATATATATATATATATATATATATATATATATTTCGGTTCATGACATCCAGTCTTACAAATTTACTGTCTCTGATGGACGCACGTCCAGATCATCCGCTCTCAAAACTCCGCCATCTCTCTCCCCACATCTACCACTGCTGGCGGCTCACCTCCAACTGCGCAACGCTACGCGCTGTTAACAGCCAACTGCCCAACACTACAATAGCGAATATTCCAACAATGTTAACCAGCCACAGACTGCACACAGTACAGTCAGTGATTCTCATATAGAGCGCTACGTGGCGTTACCAACATAAAAACCTAAACAGCCTACTTACACTTTCAAAATGAATACAGATGTCACGCAAGGTGTGGGGAAAACTGTAAGTGAATGGAACGAAAAACTGAAAGAATTCAAAACATCACCATTTGTTTTAGGGAAAGGAAACAAACATGTTACGACACATTTAGTAGCACTTACGAATGACTTTGTCATACCCTCTGAAAGCCTGACAGATGGAACATTGTAAGCTAATCTTATGGTAGTGACAACCAACATGACTCGGTTAAGAATCTCAGCAGAGAAAACAAAATTTATGATTAACATAGAAAGAAATTGGGCGAGTAGAAAAGGTAGAAGAAAATTAAATAATGGGGGATGTTATTCAATAAATAGTTTTAGAGAAATCTGCTTTTAAGAATACTCATGATGGAAGAAACATGTGGTACAACTAAAAATATCTACAACAGAAAGTGCGTATCTAAAAAATTTAAATAAGGTACTACAACACGGTACTGAAACCAGACTGTATATATGCTATCGAGTGACTAGTATTGAATTATAAGGATGAACAATTTATATTGAAAGAAGAGTTATAGCGAAAATATTACATCCTCAAAAAATGAGCATTTACGAAATTAAGAATTACTTACTGCTCTTACTCTCCCAGCCCCACAAACAGCAGTCAGTGTTTTTGCCTCGTCAAGTAGCATCCGCCATAGCTTTCTGTCCTTGGCACCTTCTTGCCTTGCTCTAAGTGTATGAACATCCTTGGCCACTTGTTCCTCCATCTTGTTTTCTGCCTGCCTAATGGTCTTCGCCTTTTGGGTTTCTTCTCTGACACAATAAGAAGGTAATGAGGAAATTTGCGAGAATATAGAAAACATATCAAAGCAAAAAAGAAGAGGAGATTACTGCTTTTTGGTCATATTTACATTGTGGTTGACACTGGGCTCACAGAGCAAATACTCAGATATCTTATTGAAAAGAAATCAGTGAGATTCAAGAGGTGAGAGAAGATTTGGAAAAAATAACGTAAGAGATGAAGAAGTGTTGGAAAGAGAAAATGTTAGGGACGATATTTTGAAATTGGAAGGATTTCAAGGCAGGAAAAAAAAACTAACTCAAAGCAGTGTGAAGAAGAAACGCAGTGAAACAATGAAGGAATACTGGAAGATAGGGAAAGAAGAATAAAGGACTAAGAATTGAAACTGGAACGTGGTCTCTAGAAGGCCTGAACGCAAGAAAAAATTAAAACGCAATGTAATGAGTAATTTAAACTTGACGTTCCTTTATTTCTTTCTTCCTTTTATTTCCGATGCGATTGAGAGTGCATTGTCCACCATGCGATGCCGGATCAATTGTGTTGCTCCTGGAAACCAACAGTGGCGCAATATCTACGATGTTTGAAATGTTTTAGTAAGCGAGGCGCTATAAGTGGTAAAACGCCAGATCCCCAAAAAAACATAACACTTCATCCAGAAAAAAACACATATTTTAGAAAGTACTACAAATTGTTATTATGTATTTCTCTAACACGTAAAAGTCTGGGACATTCGAATGGAGCAAAGCAACGGTACAGATGCAGGATTATAAACTGAACAGTTCAGTTTGAGATTTCAAATCACAACATCGCACAGACTTTCACCCGACTGATTCAACGTAAATCATTAACCGAGCGAGGTGGCGCAGTGATTAGCACACATGACTCGTATCCGGGACAGCAACGGTTCAAACCCGCGTCCGGTCATCCTGATTTACGTTTACCGTGGTTTCCCAAATTCGCTTCAGGCAAATGCCGGGATGGTTCCTCTGAAAGGCCTCGGCCGATTTCCTTCCCTTTCCTTCATCCGATCTTGTCCCCGAGCCGGGGTCTCATGTTCGATTCCCGGCGGGGTCAAGGATTTTCACCTGCCTCGAATTGACTGGGTGTTTGTGTTGTCCTCATCATTTCATCATCATTCATGAAAGTGGCGAGATCGAACGGAGCAAAGACTGGGAATTTGTACGGGCGGTGATAACCGCGCGGTTGAACGCGCCAGAAAGCAAACCAAACTCTCAGAAAAAGGAAAAAATATCATGTACTTAGGTGTTTTTCTTTCAAGAAATGATTAAGTGGTATGTAAATATAGTTGGATCTGCAACTTTCTTATGACTACTTCTAAGATGCCATTCGTTTTCCTAAATATTGAAAATACTCCATACCACCCGGTATAGCACGCTTGCCTTGCAAACTATTGTTGTGTGGGTGCCCTTGTTTCTGGGGCAAAGGAGAAAAAACGTTTCAGTTAATAGATGCTCGATAATAGTAAATGTAAAATCAAAAAATGCCTGAACATAACAGCCAATGAGTCACCGCAAAACCACAGTAAAATAAAATGGGCAAGAGTAACGAACCTACTAAAAAATTTAGAGAATAATCTTCACTTGGCTTTAAGAGCGATCAGTAAAATCAACCCTGAATACTAAAATAAATTAAACAAAGGCAGCAAAAATAAACTAGTAAATTCATAAATCAGGCTCAAATCTTACAGACAGGGATAAGTGTATCATAGGCAGAAAGAAACCTTTAGCAATGTACGTACGTTGACTTTAAATTGAGATTACTCAAACTAGTTAAACAAGAGAATATGATACTTTAAAAAGAACTCCCACGTGACTTCAACTTAGATTAAACCTGAGTAGACAATAAGTAGAAGGGCAAACTCAAATAATATTCATAAATCATTAAAAGGGCTCAACGTTGACGGAGAGAAATAACTGTGAGATAAAGAATTCTACCAATGTAAGTTAGTCCATCCAGTAAACTCTTCAAATAACACTGGGGTTAACCCAAGCTTAAAGCACATAATATTAAAAATTCTATTGTACAGCGGGTATCACCAATCAGCACCTCGCACAGTCTACATATTCACGCACTCACCGTACAAACGCACGCAGTGCTCAGCCGTCCCGCTTCGCTCGTGATTTCTGTAGGTACGAAGTAATAGACCAAATAGCAAGACTGTCTTCCAGAAAATCTAAGCGAGATGCTTCTTTGTCATGGCAGTCTAATGAAAACCAAACATTCGCCACAGCGAGAGCATGGAATGGTATCCATTCAGAAGTTATCACTACACACATTGTCCGCCAGCTTTGCTGGATGGTAACGGTAGCTCAGCGTGTTCGGTCAGGGAGCTAGCTGCCCTCTGTAATAAAAAAAACTGAGTTAATGATCAACGACGAACTTCAACGGATGTCTTACGACGTCCGCCCCGACCAGATGCAACGAAGGAAAGCGAAAAAAAAGAGATTTAAAAAAAAATGCTAACGTCTTCGCATCCCATGCAAGCGGGCCAGGGTTCGATTCCCGGCCGGGTTGGAATTTTCTGCACTCGGGGACAGGGTATTGTGTTGTTCTCATCACCATCCTTATCACTGGCGCGCAAGTCACCCAATGTGGCGTCGGCTGAAAGAAGACATCTACATCTACATTTACACTCCGCAAGCCACCCAACGGTGTGTGGCGGAGGGCACTTTACGTGCCACTGTCATTACCTCACTTTCCTGTTCAAGTCGCGTATAGTTCGCGGGAAGAATGACTGTATGACAACCGCCGTGCGCGCTCGAATCTCTCTGATTTTACATTCGTGATCTCCTCGGAAGGTATAAGTAGGGGGAAGCAATATATTCGATACCTCATCCAGAAACGCACCCTCTCGAAACCTGGCGAGGAAGCTACACCACGATGCACAGCGCCTCTCTTGCAGAGTCTGCCACTTGAGTTTGATAAACATCTCCGTAACGCTACCACAGTTACCAAATAACCCTGTGACGAAACGCGCCGCTGTTCTTTGGAACTTCTCTATCTCCGCCGTCAACCCGACCTGGTACGGATCCCACACTGATGAGCAATACTCAAGTATAGGTCGAACGAGTGTTTTGTAAGCCACCTCCTTTGTTGATGGACTACATATTCTAAGGACTCTCCCAATGAATCTCAACCTGGTACCCACCTTACCAACAACTAATTTTATATGATCATTCGACTTCAAATCGTTCCGCACGCATAATACCAGATATTTTACAGAAGTAACTGCTATCAGTGTTTGTTCCGTTATCATATGTTCATACAATAAAGGGTCCTTCTTTCTATTTATTCGCAATACATTACATTAATTATGTTAAGGGTTAGTTGCCACTCCCTGCACCAAGTGCCTATCCGCTGCAGATCTTCCTGCATTTCGCTACAGTTTTCTAATGCTGCAACTTCTCTGTCTACTACAGCATCATCCGCGAAAAGCCGCATGGAACTTCCGACACTATCTACTAGGTCATTTATATATATTGTGAAAAGCAATGGTCCCGTAACACTCCCCTGTGGCACGCCAGAGGTTACTTTAACGTCTGTAGACGTCTCTCCGTTGATAACAACATGCTGTGTTCTGTTTGCTAAAACCTGTTCAATCCAGCCACACAGCTGGTCTGATATTCCGTAGGCTCTTAGTTTGTTTATCAGGCGACAGTGCGGAACTGTATCGAACGCCTTCCGGAAGTCAAAGAAAATGGCATCTACCAGGGAGCCTGTATCTAATATTTTCTGGGTCTCATGACCAAATAAAGCGAGTTGGGTCTCACACGATCGCTGTTTCCGGAATCCATGTTGATACGACATGATACGCGAGCAAAAAACATGTTCTAAAATTCTACAACAGATAGACGTCAGAGATATAGGTCGATAGTTTTGCGCATCTGCTCGACGACCCTTCTTGAAGACTGGGTCTACCTGTGCTCTTTTACAATCATTTGGAACCTTCCGTTCCTCTAGAGACTTGCGGTACGCGGCTGTTAGAAGGGGGGCAAGCGACCGACTTGCACTTGGCGGCCCGGATAGGCGTCTCCCGGCCAACGATGCCATACGCTCATTTCATTTTTTTCACTACACACATTAAGACATTTATCCGACTCGGAGACGGGAAGATCAATCCCTGTTTCGTAGAAAGGGGTCGGCCACTAAAGAACGGACTGCCGCACCCGCCCTTTCAGTTTCTCGTTCAACAGAAAGTGACTTCCACTCACGTCGTACTTCAGGTCGCCAAAGATATGAAAATTACACCGTCGAAGATCCGGTCTGTATGGAGAATGTTGCAGCGTTTCCCAACCAACTTGATGAAGTGTATCCTTCGTCCGATTGGCAGTGTGGGGGCGAGCGTTATCGTGCAACAGGTTGATTCTGTGTGACAGCATTCCTGAGCGTTCTGGCTAGCACTGTACGAGGTGCATTCAAGTTCTAAGGCCTCCGATTTTTTTTCTCCGGACTGGAAAGAGATAGAAACATGTGCATTGTTTTAAAATGAGGCCGCGTTCATCGTCAATACATCCCAGAGATGGCAGCACCGTATGGCTGATAGAATTTTACCGCCAGCGGCGAGAATGAGAACTGTTTTAAATACTTAAAATTGCGACGTTTTCCTTACTTGAACAGCATGCAATCATTCGTTTTCTGAATTTGCGTGGTGTGAAACCAATTGAAATTCATCGACAGTTGAAGGAGACATGTGGTGATGGAGTTACGGATGTGTCGAAAGTGCGTTCGTGGGTGCGACAGTTTAATGAAGGCAGAACATCGTGTGACAACAAATCGAAACAACCTCGGGCTCGCACAAGCCGGTCTGACGACACGATCGAGAAAGTGGAGAGAATTGTTTTGGGGGATCGCCGAATGACTGTTGAACAGATCGCCTCCAGAGTTGGCATTGCTGTGGATTCTGTGCACACAATCCTGCATGACGACCTGAAAATGCGAAAAGTGTCATGCAGGTGGGTGCCACGAATGCTGACGGACGACCACATGGCTGCCCCTTGTGGCATGTTGCCGAGCAATGTTGATGCGCAACGACAGCATGAATGGGAGTTTCTTTTCGTCGATTGTGACAATGGATGAGACGTGGCTGCCATTTTTCAATCCAGAAACAAAGCGCCAGTCAGCTCAATGGAAGCACACAGATTCACCGCCACCAAAAATATTTCGGGTAACCGCCAGTTCTGAAAGAATGGTGGTGTCCATGCTCTGGGACAGCGAGGGCGTAATCCTTACCCATTGCGTTCCAAAGGGCACTACGGTAACAGGTGCATCCTAAGAAAATGTGTTGAAGAACAAATTCCTTCCTGCACTGCAACAAAAACGTCCGGGAAGGGCTGCACGTGTGCTGTTTCACCAAGACAACGCACCCGCACATCGAGCTAACTTTACGCAATAGTTTCTTCGTGATAACAACTTTGAAGTGATTCCTCATGCTCCCTACTCACCTGACCTGGCTCCTAGTGACTTTTGGCTTTTTCCAACAATGAAAGACACTCTCCGTGGCCGCACATTCACCAGCCGTGCTGCTATTGCCTCAGCGATTTTCCAGTGGTCAAAACAGACTCCTAAAGAAGCCTTCGTCGCTGCCATGGAATCATGGCGTCAGCGTTGTGAAAAATGTGTACGTCTGCAGGGCGATTACGTCGAGAAGTAACGCCAGTTTCATCGATTTCGGGTGAGTAGTTAATTAGAAAAAAAATCGGAGGCCTTAGAACTTGAATGCACCTCGTAAATTGATAGTGGTTCGAGGAATTGGACGAGCAGACAAATCATCCAGTTGCACGATAAAGTCCGCCCACACACTGCATTTTGATTAAGACTATGCTTCAGCAGTTCGGTTGGAATGCACTCCAACATCCTGCTTAGAGCCTCGATCCTTCACTGCGTAATTTTTACGTCTTTGGTGACCTGAAGAAAGACATGCTTTGACGCCGGTTTCAGCCAGTTGAAGTCCGGTTGTGAATCCGTCAGCGGCCGACCATGGTTTACGAAACAGGATCTGACCATTTCGTCTCCCAGTGCGATAAATGTCATAACGTGTGTGATGATTACTTTTGAATGGCAGCATTCTATAGTCTCGTTGCTTTGGGTGTTCGGTTTTAGTTTGATTGCACGTCATAAGTTCACAGAATAACAACAGACACGCTGGCTCAAAATGATACTCGATATCGGCAGTCGCTCATAGGTTCCATGTCCCACACAACTCTCGTACTTGTTCTTGGGTGCCCATCCTCCAGTTACCAGTCGTCAAAGACTGACCGTGAGCTTGTGTGGATCGCAGTTAAGTCAGCGTGACACAGAAAGCGTCTGTCCCATGACAGAATGCGAAAGAGATGGTTGCAGAGACGTAATATCGCGCTTTCGATTACGCATTGAAACAGCGCATGGGTCAATATTGGAAAAAAGTCTTCGCGACTGTCTTCTCGTATAAAGGTGCAATTCCAATGCAGCGGCTGTCACGGCAGTAGCCGTGGGCCCGTCCAATGGGACCAACTTTAACGTAAGCGAATGTAAACGTTTGCAATGTATTGTGTACATAGTTCCGCGTAGTCAGCGCGTACACAACTTTCCCACTAGAGCGCGCCCCGCTAAGCACAACAGCGCAGGCGCAGCGCTCGTCTGTCTCCGCACTACGAGATGGCGCTGCCATAGAGACAGACCAAATTCGGCTTCCGCCGATCCGCGTATTAATATGTAACGCAGCCAATGAGATTGCTGCTAACGTAGAACCTTTTCTCCTCACGGATCACACTCGCGCAGTGATACCTGAACACGCGAGGTATTACAACGAATGTATACAGACCTCCCAATAGTCAGTCTGAATCAGTCTGTAGCAGTCTGCATTTGTCTGCACCAGTTTGTACCAGTCTATAGTCAAGTTTCAGTCTGCGCCTAATAAGATTACCATATTCCTAAACATAGCCATGAAGATAAATGTATAGACACTTTTGTCAAGTATCAGAGATATATGTGAGAATAAGATTGACGTACCAATACCAAAGGAACTTCAGATTGTCAATTGTAAATAGCATCCAGAACAAAGTTAAGTAATTTATTTTAATAGATGTGTGTGTAAATTAATCAAGTTCTGCTTAAAGTTGGTCACCGTCAATCTGCTACTCTAAGCGTGCAAGTGGCATTTCTATCGTCTGACCTAAAGGCAGAAGATAAACACGCCACGATAAGACCACGAGACATATTGCTGACACTCGCCTACTTCGTTAGAGCGATAAGTCAAATAATCGGATGGTGTGTGTACTGAAGGTCTTACAGGACGCACACCACACAATGGCACCTCTATATACACTGAAGCGCCAAAGAAATTGGTATAGACATGCGTATTCAAATACAGAGGTATTTAAACAGGCAGAATACGGCGATGCGGTCGGCAACGCCCATATAAGACAACAAGTGACTGGCGCAATTGTTGGATCGGTAACTGCTGTTACAATGGAAGGTTATCAAGATTTAATTGAGTTTCAAAGTGCCGCTATAGTCGGCGCACGAGCGATGAGGTAACCGAGTCACCGACATAGTGAAGAAATATGAATTTTTCCGTACGACCATTTCACGAGTGCACCGTGAATATCAGGAATCCGGTAAAACATCAGATCTCCGACGTCGCTGCGGCCGG
Organism: Schistocerca cancellata; assembly: GCF_023864275.1. Lineage (NCBI taxonomy): Eukaryota > Metazoa > Arthropoda > Insecta > Orthoptera > Acrididae > Schistocerca > Schistocerca cancellata. The sequence goes on from NC_064635.1 coordinate 173,712,211, forward strand.
GAAAAGATCCTGCAAGAACGAGACCGACGACGACTGAAGAGAATCGTTCAACATGCAACCCTTTCGCAGATTGCTGCAGATTTCAATGCTGGACCATCAACAAGAGGTTGTAACAATGGAAAATTGTACTGAAATGCAGGAGGATCTGCAGCGAATTGACGCATGGTGCAGGAAATCGCAATTGAATCTCAATGTAGACAAGTGTAATGTGCTGCGAATACATAGAAAGAAAGATCCCTTATCATTTAGCTACAATATAGCAGGTCAGTAACTGGAAGCAGTTAATTCCATAAATTATCTGGGAGTACGCATTAGGAGTGATTTAAAATGGAATGATCATATAAAGTTGGTCGTCGGTAAAGCAAATGCCAGACTGAGATTCATTGGAAGAATCCTAAGGAAATGCAATCCGAAAACAAAGGAAGTAGGTTACAGTACGCTTGTTCGCCCACTGCTTGAATACTGCTCAGCGGTGTGGGATCCGTACCAGATAGGGTTGATAGAAGACATAGAGAAGATCCAACGGAGAGCAGCGCGCTTCGTTACATGCTCATTTAGTAATCGCGAAAGCGTTACGGAGATGATAGATAAACTCCAGTGGAAGAGTCTGCAGGAGAGACGCTCAGTAGCTCGGTACGGTTTCGAGAACATACCTTCACCGAGGAGTGAAGCAGTATATTGCTCCCTCCTACATATATCTCGCAAAGAGGCCATGAGGATAAAATCAGAGATCAGAGCCCACACAGAGGCATACCGACAATCCTTCTTTCCACGAGCAATACGAAACTGAAATAGAAGGGAGAACTGATAGAGGTACTCAAGGTACACTCCGCCACACACCATCAGGTGGCTTGCGGAGTATGGATGTAGAAGTAGATGTAGAAGTGTCAGCTTGCGAACCATTCAACGAAGCTTCATCGACATGGGATTTCGGAACGAAGGCATAGTCGTGTACTCTTGATGACTGCTACACATAAAGCTTTACGTTTCGCCAGCGCCCATCAACACCGACATTGGACTGTTGATGACCGAAAAACCTATGAACCCTGCACATTCAAGCTGGTGGAGGCTTTGTAATGGCGTGGGGGAGGGGGGTGCAGTTGGATTGATATGGGACCCCTGAGACGTCTATATGCGACTCTGACAGGTGACACGCCCGTAAGCATTCTGTCTGATCACCTGCGTCCATTCATATCCATTGTGCGTTCCAATGGACTTGAATAATGCGACATTCCAGCAGGACAATGCGACACCCCACAAGTCGAAAATTACTATAGATTGGCTGCAGGAACACTCTTCTGAGTTTAAACACTTCTGCTGCCCACGGAACTCCCCTGCCATGAACATTATTGAGCATATCTGTGATGTCTTGCAACGTGATGTTCAGAAGAGATTTCAACCCTCTCGTACTCTGATTTATGGACAGCCCTGCAAGATTCATGGTGTTAATTCGCTCCAGCACTACTTCAGACATTAATCGAGTCCATGGCACGTAACGTTGCAGCACTTCTGTGTGCTCACAGGGACCCAACACGATGTTAGGCAGGTGTACCAGTTTCTTTGGCTCTTCAATGTAGTTGTCGTGCAACAGCAGAGATAGTGCTCTGCCGACCACTCAAGACGCGCGTAGTTTTAATACTTATACTCTCTTTCGCATACTGCACAGACGTGCCATTGCAGAGAATTGCACTCGGTTACGTTGAAGCTGGTGCCACTGGGCAAACTCACTGTTACTGCAACATTGGAATAGCGCCTTTGAGCAGCAGTCTGAGGACGTCACGGGCAGACTGCCGCGTGAACAGTTCGAGATTCTGAGATTGTTTCAGTCTGAAACTGCCATCTGAGTATTTATAGCCTTAACGATGTCTCCGTCTTTAGGAAACGAAACTTGAGGTTCGGTATTATTTCCAAGACAATAGCCCAATGCCATTGAAACGAAACGAAACGAGGGACTTAGGATGAGCATATAGTCTTCCCCAATTATAAAAATTTATTTCTAAGGAACTATGTTAGATATAGCCGTGTGGGTTGTTGCAAATGGTAGCTGAATTCGTAAAGTTTTGTTATGGATATACTACTACTTCTCTAAGCAGTATTTTTCTCAAATTGAAGTGTAACCAGTTGAGTACCAGTTGTTGGTTTCTAACTGAAACCACTATTTTGTTATTAATTCGTTTGTTTTGTACAATGAGGTACTTCTACGAATTTAGTGTAGCTGTCACTTATAGCGTTATACCAGGTGTAAATTTTAGGTTGAAAAACCAGAATAACTTGAAAAATAAGCTTGACACGAAACAATATGTAGAATCCAAAGTTGATTTTTTTCGAGGGGGATATCTGCTGGTGCTAAAATTCGCCCGCCACCCCAGCCCCCTGGGGGTGGAACAGGAGGCAACTTTAAAATTTCAAATTGGAACCCCCATTTTTATTGTAGAATCAGATTCTACATAGAAAACGACGTACATTATGCCCTAAACATTTGTTTTTATTCGTGGTAGTTGGCGCTGTAATTCAAGAAAATCCACTTTCTCATTTTTGCATGGACAATGGTTTAGTTAATGAGTTCACTCGTTAGTAAGTAGGATATTTGGTTAGTTAGTTAGCTAGTCTGATGGTTTGGATTAAAAGTTGTGTGACCTCATGACAACGAAACAAATAAAACTTATCCGAATCTGCGAAAAAAATTAATATTTGTGTCAACATTTGCAAAACTAATTGCACTCTCTCAAACCCCACCTTATGAGGAGAGTTTTAGTGAATCAAAATTTACTAAGTAAGTTAGTATTTTTTTATTTATCGCTAACGGATTTACTTGAATTACAGCGCCAACTGTCAAGAATCAGAACAAATGTTTAAGGCAAAATGTTCGTAGTATTTTGTGTAGAGTCTGATACTGCAATAAAAAATGGGGGTTCCCATTTGAAATTTCAAAGTTGCCTCCCGCCCCACATACAGGGAGCTGGGGCGGCGCGCTAATTTTAGCACCAGCAGATGCCCCCTAGAAAATAATCAACTTTGGAATTTACACTTTTTTTCGTGTGAATCTTATTTCTCGAGTTATTCTGCTTTGTCAACTTAAAATTTAAACCTGTGTATATACAGGGTGGTCCATTGATCGTATCTCACGAAATAAGCGTCAAACGAAAAAACTACAAAGAACGAAACTTTTCTAGCTTGAAGGGGGAAACCAGATGACGCTATGGTTGGCCCGCTAGATAGCGCTGCCATCGTTCAAACTGGTACCAACTACCTTTTTGTACATAGGAACCCCCATTTTTTATTATATATTCGTGTAGTACGTAAAGAAATATTTGCACGTCTTGGTCTCGCTCATTGCATATCACAAAGTATTCTGTAGTGCGCCGATACTTTTGCACGTCGGTGTAGCCTCGCTATACAGCAAGGTGTCATTATTGTTGAAAATGACAGTGGACAGTCACCTGTATTGATTCCCAAAGCTTTGCAAAAAGAAGTGTTGCAGTTATTTCACCATGGACAGTGGAGGATTGTGCGTACGAAACAGTTACCGCGTCGACACTGTACTTGGCAGGGTATGGACACCCAAGAGAACAGATGACGTCACAGTGTCACGCATGTGCGCAGTCCACTGCGGCACAAAAATTCTCTGCTTAACCTACTTAGCAATCACCATGGCAACGTGTGCACATAGACTTCGCGGGACCTTTTTGGAACATTTATTGTTTGTGTTAGACTCTTATAGCAAGTCTCCTTTTAAAACTCCCTGGCAGATTAAAACTGTGTGCCGGACCGAGACTCGAACTCGGTACCTTTGCCTTTCGCGGGCAAGTGCTCTACCAACTGAGCTACCCAAGCACGACTCACGCCCCGTCCTCACAGCTTTACTTCTGCAAGTACCTCGCCTCCTACATTCCAAACTTTACAGCCCGCGAAAGGCAAACGTCCCGAGTTCGAGTCTCGGTCCGGCACCCAGTTTTAATCTGCCAGGAAGTTTCATATCAGCGCACACTCCGCTGCAGAGTGAAAATCTCATTCTGAAGTTTCCTTTTGTTGCGCCAGTGAAACGGACAACGTCACGTAACACAGGTCAGGCGTTGTCCTCTATTTTTTTGCCTCGAAGGTTTGCCTGAAGTCATAGTGTCGGACAATGGCCCTCAGTTCACGTCAAATGAATGAGAAACATTGAACCATTCTGCGACCGAAATAGCATGCAGTATGTAACTAGTGCATCGTTTCATCCACAGTCGAGCGCCGAAGCGGAACGTTTTCTCAAAACCTTCAAGCAGCAGATGGCCAGACTTCGCACTGCTCACACCAGGGATCATCGACGTCTACATCTGTATACATACTCCGCAAACCACCATACGGTGCGTACCACAACTAGCATCTTCTCTTCCTATTCCACTCCCAAACAGAACCAGGGAAAAATGACTGCCTGTATGCCTCTGTACGAGCCCTAACCTCTCTTATCTTATCTTTGTGGTCTTTCCGTGAAATGTAAGTTGGCGGCAGTAAAATTGTACTGCCGTCAGCCTCAAATGCTGGTTCTCTAAATTTCCTCAGTAGCGATTCACGAAAAGAACACCTCCTTTCCTCTAGAGACTCCCACCCGAGTTCCTGAAGCATTTCCGTAACACTCGCGTGATGATCAAACCTACCAGTAACAAATCTAGCAGCCCGCCTCTGAATTGCTTCTATGTCCTCCCTCAAGCGGGCCTGATAGGGATCCCAAACGCTCGAGCAGTACTCAAGAATAGGTCGTATTAGTGTTTTATAAGTGTTTTACAGATGAACCACATCTTCCCAAAATTCTACCAATGAACCGAAGACGACTATCCGCCTTCCCCACAACTGCCACGTCCGATAAACACTCACCATCGAGGACAACGCACTGGGTTCTGTTACTTAAGAAGTCTTCGAGCCACTCACATACTTGGGAACCAATCCCATATGCTCGTACCTTAGTTCGGAGTCTGCAGTGGGGCACCGAGTCAAACGCTTCCGGTAAGTCAAGGAATATGGCATCCGTCTGATACCCTTCATCCATGGTTCACAAGATATCATGTGAAAAAAGGGCGAGTTGCGTATCGCAGCAGCGATGCTTTCTAAAGCAGTGCTGATGCATGGACAGCAACTTCTCTGTCTCAAGGAAATTCATTATATTCGAACTGATAACTGCAACTGTTCCTCGTCTCCTATCGTTCGCATCCACCATGTGAACCACAGCCGGCGGAACTGCTTCACGGCCGCCGCCAACGGACACCGCTCTATCTGGTGCTCTCTCCTCGGCATCTAGCGCCGAAGGAAGGCCGCAGGTATCGCTTCGCGCAGCATGACATTTTGTTTTCCAGGGTTTTTAGCGGCAGCAGACGGTGGGCGTGACGCAACTTGGCCCGTCATGTGTCTCGTATCAGGCGCAGACGGATTGCAGTGCCGACATCACAATAAAATTCTCCACTGTCCTGTGGACGGTGATCCTCGTGTATCTCTTCCTCCAGATTCACGGATCCCGAGGACAGCGCGGCCACAGCACCCGCCAGAGGCTGCCATCACGACACCGCTGGACCACCTCATGGAGACGGACTCTTCGCTTCCTCCGCCTCTTGTCCTACCGGTGGAGGTGCAGCCGCCCACGCCGCAGCAGCCGCTGTCTTCTACATCTGGGTAAGGGTTCTTTCCGGGTGCTTTCCGAGGGCGTTTCCAGCAGATCGCAGGCCGGATGGTGGGGTGTGACCGGGACATCTCCTGCAGCCACAGATTCCGGTCCATCAGAGCGTCTACGCTCCTGCCTCCCCTCCCGTTGTCGTGACCCATGTACGTCGACGGTCCGCCGCTTTGCGGGGGTGGGGGTGTGGGGGAGGAGAGAGGAGGAATGTTACGGCGTAGAGATCCGAAATGTGAAATAATTCGGGTGAAGGTCACGGTTAAAGCAGGCTCAGACATGGTAATTGGATGTCTCTATAGTCCCCCTGACTCAGGAGCTGTTGTGGCTGAGCACCTTCTAACAACCCTACCACAACAAAGGTCAGCATTTAATAACGATTGTGGTGTTGCTCACGCTGCTAAATACTGCATTTTCAAGCAACTACAGTCACATTATGTGGCAAGTGTCATTAGGGCACAGTTAATAAAGTCATTTCATGTAATAATAAAAAAAACTAGGCACTCATCTCTTTGTGTTTCCCACGCTGGTCTCGTCTTATCATGGCTCAATCGTTGAAGATCTAGGTGGTTATGATTCCAAGCTCGGATGCAAAGAGGCCTAGGTTTTATCCTGCTGTATTCAAAAGTTTTGTACATGCGCTTCTCAAAACATTCTTCAAGATTAAACCTTTCAAAGTTAGCACAATGGTGATGTAAAAAAAAATAATCAGCACTCCGTATTTAAGTTACACTTCCTTTTAATTGCTTTTATTGCCACATCACGTAAACACAAAATATCAGTTCACAATACAAAACATACTTGAAAACATCTCTCTCACAGTCACTGTTAAAGCTCACATTTTATAAGCTGACTACGTTATGCGTCTTTCCAAGATCACGTCCACTACTTAACTTTCTCAAGGTCCGACTCTCTAACAAGTTAACAACTAACTAACTAACTAATAATCGCTTACGCGCCCAATTGCTATTCACGATATACATAAATGACCTTGTGGATGACATCGGAAGTTCACTGAGGCTTTTTGCGGATGATGCTGTGGTATATCGAGGGATTGTAACAATGGAAAATTGTACTGAAATGCAGGAGGATCTGCAGCGAATTGACGCATGGTGCAGGGAATGGCAATTGAGTCTCAATGTAGACAAGTGTAATGTGCTGCGAATACAGAGAAAGAAAGATCCTTATCATTTAGCTACAATATAGCAGGTCAGCAACTGGTAGCAGTTAATTCCATAAATTATCTGGGAGTACGCATTAGGAGTGATTTCAAATGGAATTATCATATAAAGTTGGTCGTCGGTAAAGCAGATGCCAGACTGAGATTCATTGGAAGAACCCTAAGGAACTGCAATCCGAAAACAAAGGAAGCAGGTTACAGTACGCTTGTTCGCCCACTGCTTGAATACTGCTCAGCAGTGTGGGATCCGTACCAGATAGGATTGATAGAAGAGATAGAGAAGATCCAACGGAGAGCATCGCGCTTCGTTACAGGATCATTTAGTAATAGCGAAAGCGTTACGGAGATGATAGATAAACTCCAGGGGAAGACTCTGCAGGAGAGACGCTCAGTAGCTCGGTACGGGCTTTTGTTAAAGTTTCGAGAACATACCTTGACCGAGGAGTGAAGCAGTATATTGCTCCCTCCTACGTATATCTCGCGAAGAGACCATGAGGATAAAATCAGAGAGATTAGAGCCCACACAGAGGCATACCGACAATCCTTTACACGAACAATACGAGACTGAAATAGAAGGGAGAACCGACAGTGGTACTCAAGGTACCCTCCGCCACACACCGTCAGGTGGCTTGCGGAGTATGGATGCAGATGTAGATGTAGATGTAGAGGCAAGCGCCGGCACGCCAGTCGGGAAGGACAGGAAAGAGAAGGCTGTGAGAGGAAGTCAGCCAATGGTACAGTGAGCAGACCTCCCTGCAGACTTAACGCGGCAGCAGCGGCACCTGTGTGAAGAGGGCTTAAGCGTCGCGACCTACTGCTGACGGCCCAGGTCAATAGCAGTTTCAAGATTAGTGACTTAGATAGCAGCGACAACTCTAGTCACTTCGCTTGTACTCTCTGTGTAGCACAGACTGGAGGTTTTTCTATACTGAAGATTGATTATTTGAAGTATTGAAATTTTGAAACTTACTGACAGATTAAAACTGAGTGCCGGATCGAGACTCGAACTCGGGACCTTTGCCTTTCGCGGGCAAGTGCTCTACCATCTGAGCTACCCGAGCACGACTCGCGACCCGTCCTCACAGCTTCAATTCTGCCAGTACCTCGTTTCCTATCTTGCAAACTTCACAGAAGCTCTTCTGCGAACTAGCAGTCCTGGAAGAAAGAATATTGCGGAGACATGGCTTAGCCACAGCCTAGGGGATGTTTCCAGAATGAGATCTCATTATTGAAATTTTCTTTTTGTAATAAAATTCATTAATACGACTGGTTTGATTGTTTGTCTACCGATACGATTGTGCAGGCTTCCTAGTCACTACAGTGTAGTTAAATTTACATGATACTCTAAAGGAACACCCTGCCATAAGTAAAAAAAGTTGAAAAATACACATATTTTATGCTGAAAAAAAAGTTGGCCAACTCTCCCAGGCTTAAAGTTTTTGTCACGTAAATTTGCGTTCGTTCTACCGCTTTTATGATCTCGAAATAGAACCACTGGGTCAGTATGTAGTATTGATACAAAATGTATTAAATTTTTGGCCAATTTTTCTTGCTTTCTTAGGACTGTAATTTGTTTTAGGCGTTTCGAGTTCATGGAAGTTTCGAGATGTGGGATTTTTTCCATTAAAAATACGAATTTGTTTTCGAATATATCACATGAAATGATGGGTAGCTGAAAAATGTATGTCTCAGTAGTTGCAAAGTCAAACCACTTTCGTTAAAATAACTGGTTCTTCACTTTTTGAAAGAACAAGTAAGTTTAGTTGCAACGAAGACTGTTCTTTTGTATTGTTACAACTGGTTGCTGTATCACACACCCATCGATCTTTACTTTTTCCCAATTCCCTCTTGCATTCGTTGTTTAAAATAGTGAGGACAGTCCTCAATATTGCCGTTCCCGCTTTCGTCACGTAACCTGCTTGCCCACCGACTAACTGTACTGCGATCAACAGCAACATCTCCATACACCTTTTTCAACCTCTTGTGGATGTTTCCCAGTGTCTCGTTTTAAAAGCACGGGAATTCTATGACAGCACGTTGCTTCTGACGAACGTCAAGTGTAGCAGCCATCTTGAAGACCTGCTGTGACGGCGCCACTCACGGGAACAGGTTGAACTAAGTTTGAAAACAAGCGGGAAGGATGTATCTACACACTGTAAAACTTTCAAACATGTAGAATAAAAGATGGATTAAAAAAAATAGTGTGCATTTCTTTTGGAGTGACCCTCGTACATGTGCTCTGATGGCATTTGATTTCTGTTCCGTCTCTCTTGTTACAGGTAGCGTAATGTAGGAGTTCTGCTGGCAGAAGCCTTCCATGCAGCTTGAAGCGCAACGTGATGTAATGGCTTCACGAGACGTGGGCGCCTTTTACAAAACAGAGACATTTTCGAAGTGCCCACGTTCGTATTCCTCAGGAGCGAAGAGCATCAACGGTCGCCATGGAAAGTTCAAAGAGACTGGCAGTGTTGACGACAAGGCAAGAAGCGATACATTTAGAGCGAGTGACGCCATTATCGATAAAGTGTGTACAGCTTTTCAACGCAGTCGATGTGTTCTGTTCCCAGAGAAACGGGCATGCCTCAGAACCTCAGAACGCTGTGGTGAAATTTTTATCCCAACAGCTGCATGTACAGTCGTGGACAAAACGAGCGAGACACCTCGCCTGTTCGTTATGCTGATCCGCACAGCTGTAAAGTCTGCTACACAGCATAACAGGCAAGGCGACGAAGTGCTACCAACATACTATGCACAGGCGTGAAATTGACAAACTATCTGAACTTTTTAAGACTGTTTTCAATAATTTGTAAGACTATATTAATGCTGATTAGTGTGTTAAATACAACACGTAAATATAAGACAGAACTGAAAGAAGAAACACTAATTGGTATGAACTGTACCAAAAAAAAAAGAATTTCAACTTATCGAGATAACATAACTGTTTTAGTAAGACAAAGAACCCCAAATCGTTACGAATTAGAAAATATTATCCGCACTCGGCCGCGAAACGGTCTGTGTCAACGTTCAGACCAGTCATACTGGATTACCGTTGCTGACCTACCATGAAAGTGTGCAAATTTAGCAATGCGTGAAGATTTATAACGAAATTCAGTTAAAAATCATTCAGTGCCACACTTAAGTCAATTCCATTATTGACAGAAGCGGAAAAAGTAAACAGTAACACGTATGAAATTCTACAAGAGTGTCATATTGACATCCACAGGGCGCCAGTACAGAATAAAGGTAGCGATAAAACGTATTGGGGGCGCGAGAATTTCTTAAAATTGCTTTACTGATATTCTACCTGCCTAGAACCGAAAACAAACCAGACCTTCCTTTCACTACGCTAGCAGACAACCCAGGCAAACAGCCCTCTATTATTACCCCAGACATGAATAAGCCGGCAATTTCGCAATGAAAATGGCAAAATGATCTGCAGTTTCTGTTGCATAGAGATTTCTGGACTCAAAAACATGAATTTTCTTCCTTTATGTCTCGCACGAAAGATATTGGTGTTCGTGTTTTCCGCACGCTCTTCGAGAGCGGAATAATAGAGAATTATCGTGAAGGTGGTTCGATGAACCGTCTGCCAGACACTTAAGGGTGATTTGGAGATTATTTAAGAAGATGTAGACGTAGATGTAGATGTAGATATTTGATGAGTTTGCTAGGTACGTGCAGGCAGGATTCGATGTGGAGAACGACTACCTTATTACCGTTTTGTTTTTCTGATGACGCGACGTTTCACATCTCCAGGACGGTTTAATGGGCAACAGTTATTTGACCATTCTTTTTCACTGAGTATACCATTATGGCAACATGAACATGTTGCTTCTTTACCTTGCACCTCAGTTACAGAAATTTCAACTATAGCCAGTGTTTCATGAAGATGGTGCACTGTGATTATTTGTTAGCTAGTTCTTGGATGAAATCTTGCCAGACAGAGATATCGGTACAGACGGTCCAATATCACAGCCACCACGTTTATGAGACAAAGTCCCAATTCGCTTTTTATAAGCTACGTAAGAATAAAGTGTTCATTTCTTTCAAATACTCTTCTAACACTCTGCGTGGTGTCTCTTTGTTCTGAGTCGTGTCTCCCTACCACTTTCGCGCAACGACGCTCTGAGCGTGTTTTTTTAGGGAACTGATTAGTTTGAACCTGGGGCCTGTTGCTGGTAAGGAGACGCCAGACCACACATCACATGTAGTTCAGAAGAGTTCAGTGAGACTAGCGATGATATAATCAAATACTTAATGATTTCAGCGTCAGCTCCACTGCACTCACTGTAAAAGAATCTTAATACTAACTAAATTTAGTGGAAGGGGTTCAAGGCTTTCCTATTTTTAGTTAGCTGGTAAAATAACGTCGAAAAAGCAGTTAAGTTTACCATTGGAATTTTTATTCTACTCACAAAACATTGTTTATAAATTGCACTGTTGACAAAACGAAATATCTTAATACAGGATGATAAAAACCAACTGCGTTCAACAAAAATGTGAACGAATATTCCCTGAATGGGTTCCCAAGTTCTATAATGGATCTAAGGAAGACCTGTGCCATATCACATGTATAATCTAGGTTTAAGGTAAGTTTTATAAAAGAGAAAACTATCAAAATGGTCTACAGTGACCCTCAATTATCTTTAATTAATTATTTAACTTGTCGTAAATTACAGTGACTGATGTGGCTTCTCAATAATTATATAACAGAAAAATCATCGCATTTCAGATTTTAACTTTCAGTAGCAAACGTGAATACCACGAAGTTTAATTGACGATCGACACGAGTATTACGTAAAAAGGGGATGTAACAGATGCGCTCTTATGCAGCATCGCGTGCGTTGATTACCTTGTGGGTGGTTAGGCAGCGTCAGGGAGCGGCGGGTGGCACAGCTCCACACACCTCGCCGTCTCGGTAGCAACTCTCCGTAACTTCCCTTTTCTACCATAAGCCACACATCACGCCGGTGAATGCCAAACGACGCCTCGCTTGGTGTAAGGAGCGTAAACGTGGGACGATTGAACAGTGGAAATGCGTTGTGTGGAGTGACGAATCACGGTACACAATGTGGCGATCCGATGGCATGGTGTGGGTATGGCGGAAGCCCGGTGAACGTCATGTACCAGCGAATGTAGTGCCAACAGTAAAATTCGGAGGCAGTGGTATTATGGTGTGGTAGTGTTTTTCATGGAGGGGGCTTACACTCCTTGTTTTGCTTTGTACTATCACAGCACAGGCCTAAATTGATGTTTTAAGCACCTTCTTGATCCCACTTTGCAGAGCAATTTGGGAATGGCGATTACATCTTTGAACACAATCGAGCACCTGTTAATAATGCACGTCCTGTGGCGGAGTGGTTCCACGACTATAACGTCCCTGTAATGGGCTGGCCTGCACGTAGTCCTGACTTGATTCCTATGGAACACCTGGCGGGTGTTTTGGAACGTCGACTTCGCACCAGGCCTCACCAACCGATATCGATACCTCTCCTCAGTGCAGCACTCCGTGAAGAATGGACTGCCATTCCCCAAGAAAACTTCCAGCACCTGATTGAACGTGTGCCTGGGAGAGTGGAAGCTGTCATCAAGGCTAAGGGTGGGCCAACACCATACTGAACTCTAGCATTACCGATAGTAAGTCATCTTCAGCCAGGTATAATAATAATGGCGTGTGACAAGGGCCTCCCGTCGGGTAGACCGCTCGCCTGGTGCAAGTCTTTCGATTTGACGCCACTTCGGCGACTTGCGCGTCGATGAGGATGAAATGATGATGATTAGGACAACACGACACCCAGTCCCTGAGCGGAGAAAATCTCCGACCCAGCCGGGAATCGATCCCGGGCCCTTAGGATCGACAGTCCATCGCGCTGATCACTCAGCTACAGGGGGCGGACGCCAGGTGTCCGGATACTTTTGATCACATAGTGAATATCGTGAGATCGAGCGCAGTTTGCTTCAGTTCTATCTGGCTGGCTGTTACCAGCAGGGAGTGGGATTGCCTGTATGAGTGTGTTGCTAGACAGAACTCTTTTCTCTTGTGCAGGAGGTCTGCAGGTGTTACTAAGTTGTGTGCGCTGCTGTGTGCAGTGAGTGAATTCAGCCTGATAAGCACACATTATATACCCGGTACTTGCCTTACACTGTGCTTCATATCTATTTGAAGATGGTATCTGTTCTTACGGACATGTGCGAAAGAACAGACACCAACTTCATATAGTTAAGGCTAACCGGCCATTGACCTTCTTCTTCTGTGCTGCATGCACACGAATTGCCCGAACTCTTATAGGACTCGGTAAGATTGTCTGCCGCGAGTAATGAGTTAATGGTCGAGACACTACGAATGTACTGTGTGGACATTAAGTTGGAAATGTGGGTCTCACGGGGAGCGTTCAGGGGATAAATACCTGCAGTCGCACTATCCTCTGTCCCCTCGGTGGCTCAGATGGACAGAGCGCCTGCTATGTAAGCAGGAGATCGCGGGTTCGAGTCCCAGTCGGGGCACACACTTTCAACTGTCCCCGTTGATATATATCAACGCCTCTCGCAGCTTAGGGTCTTGATTTAACTGTCATTTCGTGCTTCATATCTGTCAATCCTCGATTCCTTAAGTTTTTCAGATGAATATTCTTCTGTCCACTGGATTTCATGTGATTCGTTTTTGCTTTATGTTCTATGCAATCAGCCCACTCCTTATTTAACTGTCACGTTGCACGGTGATGCTTATTTGGATTGTATTTTTATTATAAAATTTCTCTTAAAGATGTGAAGTAGAACTTGTTTCTTGCATAACGGTTTTGTGTGTAACTTTTAATATGTATGTGTTTTAAATGAATTTTTTATTACGAAGCGGCATTGATACTTCATGTGTTTTCACTGTAGTGAATTTTCATAGTGTTACGTGAGCATTTTGGTGTTGAGTAAATTGTTCTTTTTGAGTAGCTACAAAGCCGATTTGTTTGCCCATCATATAACAGTTTTAGTCTGAATAAAGTAACTGTCATTTAAATTTGTAAACTGTGATATTTTTTATAAGTAAATAAGTGTTCAGCACTTGTGTAAATAAGATAAAAATTATTTTAGTTGCGAGGTGCCGGGGCTAGCAGTGTATTTAACACTAAATTCTTCTAGAATCTTCATATGAAAATGATGCTCTAAGCCCTCCCCCCTTTTCTAACTCCGACTTTTGCTGTCGCAAATGGATTAAGAAGAAACGCGAACTGACTGTAATCGACCCTGCAAGTGGAGTAGAAAAGGGTTTGGCACCTGCAATAATTTAATTTGATATAAATTAATTTGGTAAAGGAAAGTTTCATTAATGAAGTGAGAAATGAAAGGGTTGCTTTACCGATCCACAGAATGAAAGTTCTATCCAAAATAGCAATTTGATTTATTATGACTAAACTCGAAATAATAAACAAAACACATGAAACACTTACAATACGTCAAATTGGATACTCAAATAAATGCTGTGAAGGTGAAGTTGACCATAAACTAGCTTGTGACTATTATGACCAAGTGGTATGTGGAGCCAATTCCTTGCAACTCAAATATTAAGAGAAACACCCAGCCAACCCAATATTAATTGTTGCTACGGTAGTGAGAATTCAGACATTGAACATCAAAGACAGCACCACGTAAGAAAAGATGGGAACAGGGGCGCTTTGCAGAGCTCTGATTATCAGAGAGCAAAATTCCCTAATCTGCCGGTGCTGCGGACATACATTACCAAACTGTCTTCTTAACTGCAAGGACACGATCTGGCGTACCGGAGGCAATGGCTGGTTGCTTCGACGTTCCGTTGTGGTGATGATAATGTCGCGAGTATAGCCCGAACAAATTATCCTGGCCTGGTTGTTCCAGACTAAAGACTTCCTATCAATACAAATGCGCCTCTGAGGGAGATGAAGAGGGCTCGCCACACAATCACTGACGGTACAGTGATTGATTTTAACAAGCGAAGTCACACAGTAACTCCGATACAGTCAAAACTGCTCAAGACGGACAACATAGGCCGCTTGTACGCAGAATGCTCAATTGCCAACTGTACTCGGAAAGTTACGCTGAAGTCGAAACTTCAGCAACTTCATCAAACAGTTACAATTAAATGAAAGTATATAAGACAGCCAACGGAAGGCAGGTTGTCCAGAGCAGCGAGAACTCAGTCTTGTAACCTACCCTGACAGAAGGGCGAGAGCCGATTCTCTCAAGAGCACTGGTACAAGCCGAACACAGAACATTCCCGGCCCCACGACAGTGGCCGTGGTTAAACGTTCCAATCAGCAACTCGAAAACCGGCGGAAAATTCCACTCTATTGCCGACGCACTACTATTCAATGAATGGAGATACTTGGCGCCAATTTCTGCGCCGATTTTGCTGTCACAGGGCTATGCCCTGAGCAAGCCAATCACAGTTACGATTTTGCAGGAAACGCGGGAATTTGCCTGCTAAGACTGCCTGGGAACACAAGTCATTCCCACGCCTCGCTGGTAGCCCGCCAGAAAGTGTTTTCACTAAGTTTCTGCGAAGTAACGGAATCTCTAGCTGCAGCGGCTCCTTCAGGCCCCTGTGGGCGTGTCGCCCCCGCTCTTATGACAATGTCAGCGTCTGGAAAGCATCCACTCGACTCCCTCACACCCGTCAGCTTAACCCTTTCAAGATCAGAAGAACCCGCCTGTCACTTGACCACCCGGGTGACGAGAGATGCTGCGTGGGAAGTCCGCGTGTGAAGGAATAGCAACTTTTCACTGCATGCGATTAGAGAGGAAAATCGAATTACTCAGAGTAAGATAAAAATATGAGAGGGGGCTCATGTCACTTCTCATAGTGAGGAGCAAGGACCATCACAGCTCAATCCAGTCCTACCAATCCCTCTAGCGGCATACTCTTTTTATTAAATTCCTATTTTCTTTTCTCAGTCAACCCTGTCTATGGGAGGGGGTATTATAATTTGTTCAGACGTTTCCTCTCAGGGACACCAAACGAAATGGAGGTGTTATATTTTGGTATGCCAGCTGTTAGCGATAAAAGAAGTTTGAGGGTGGAAATTGGACAAAGGGATTTTAAGCAAACAGTGACGAACATGCCCGCCCCCAGTTGCGTCACATTCACTGCCAAGTATGCTTGTATTACTGAATGATTAACCGCACAACGGATATGGCCCAACAAATAAGGTAATTTCGATTTTGCGTAACGAATAACACAAGACTTAACAAGCACTTCAGGGAAGGGAACGCAATGGAAATCACTCAAAGCGAAATCGTACTGTGCACGTTTCATTCTGTCCACTGCTTTCCTTAAATAATTTATAATACTGCATATGGACTGACTTTTCGGGAGTAGGTGCATGTGGGCGGACAGAAAGTAGTGTGGGGGGGGGGGGGGGTGGTAGCAAAATTATTTGCTTCTATTTATTTAAGCTAAAACGTAAAATGGCCACTGACAATACTTTGAAGTACATTTATGAAATAAAACTCATACCATAACTGGTTACTGGACAGGGTTCCATTAACGTAACCTCATTGTGGAACTAAGTACATGGATCTTTGGTTTGTGGGATCAGATTCGGATTAGAAATATCAAACATCCAAACTGGAGAGTAAAAGACCTGTAAATCAAACACATTCGTACATTTATTCTGCCTTCTGCTATAGCAACGCAAGTAGAAAATGAACGGAGGGGAGCAATGGGCGCCGTTACGTCAAGGATTTTGTTAAAAATCAGGGAAATGCTTAACGAACAATAATTCTCTGCGGATACAGGTGTTCGTTCAGGACAGAGTTTCACACACCACAAAATGTATAGCAATGTTGTGAAGAAGCTACGTGATCACGAAAGCGTGGGGTTCTAATACATAAAGATCATGATACAGACACAAAGGATCCCCCATGAAAATGGTACTAAACTCTACACAAAATTCTCCTCTCGACACATGGTATATTAAACAAACAAATTTAGTGAAAATACTTAAGGCTCCGGACGCTGGGCACGTGAAGTGCTGTCTGAAGTTCGAACAAAGCACTGGTCGTCTAATTACTTTCATTCACAGAATCAAAATATGGGATTTCGAAACGTTTCCCTAATGGAAATAAGGCTAAAATAGGATGCATTAAACACTTTGTAACATTTATATCGATTAGGGGTAGGTTTATTTTAAGTAACTGTGTATCTGCAATTTATGAAGTGTGCATACTGTGTTGTCTGAACTTCTTGACGTATGGCAAGAAAATTAGTTAGGTAATGTACCTATGAAAAAAAGCAAAAGAATATGTTGACATTTTAAATTATTAATTCCAATCCCAAAAAAAGCAGGTGTTGACAGATGTGAAAATAACCGAACTATCAGTTTAATAATTCACAGCTGCAAAATACTAACGCGAATTCTTTACAGACGAATGGAAAAACTGGTAGAGGCCGACCTCGGGGAAGATCAGTTTGGATTCCGTAGAAATGTTGGAACACGTGAGGCAATACTGACCCTACGAATTATCTTAGAAGAAAGATTAAGGAAAGGTAAACCTACATTTCTAGCATTTGTACACTTAGAGAAAGCTTTTGACAATGTTGACTGGAATACTCTCAAATTCTGAAGGTGGTAGGGGTAAAATACAGAGAGCGAAAGGCTATTTATAATTTGTACAGAAACCAAATGGCAGTTATAAGAGTCGAGGGACGTGAAAGGGAAGCAGTGGTTGGGAAGGGAGTGAGACAGGGTTGTAGCGTCTCCCCGATGCTATTCAATCTGTATATTGAGCAAGCAGTAAAGGAAACGAAAGAAAAGTTCGGAGTAGGTATTAAAATCTATGGAGAAGAAATAAAAATGTTGAGGTTCGCCGATGACATTGTAATTCTGTCAGACACAGCAAAGGACTTGGAAGAGCAGTTGAACAGAATGGACAGTGTCTTGAAAGGAGGATATATGATGAACATCAACAAAAGCAAACGAGGATAATGGAATGTAGTCGAATTAACTCGGGTGATGTTGGGGGAATTAGATTAGGAAATGAGACACTTAAAGTAGTAAAGGAGTTTTGCTATTTGGGGAGCAAAATAACTGATGATGGTCGAAGTAGAGAGGATATAAAATGTACACTGGGAATGGCAAGGAAAGCGTTTCTGAAGAAGAGAAATTTGTTGACATCGAGTATTGATTTAAGTGTCAGGAAGTCGTATCTGAAAGTATTTGTATGGAGTTTAGCCATGTATGGAAGTGAAACATGGACAATAAATAGTTTGGACAAGAAGAGAATAGAAGCTTTCGAAATGTGGTGCTACAGAAGAATGTTGAAGATTAGGTGGGTAGATCACGTAACTAATGAGGAGGTATTGAACAGAATTGGGGAAAAGAGAAGTTTGTGGCACAACTTGACTAGAAGAAGGGATCGGTTGGTAGGACATGTCGTGAGGCATCAAGGGATCACAAATTTAGCGTTGGAGGGCAGCGTGGAGGGTAAAAATCGTAGAGGGAGACCAACAGATGAATACACTAAGCAGATTCAGAAGGATGTAGGTTGCAGTAGGTACTGGGAGATGAAGAAGCTTGCACAGGATAGATTAGCATGGAGAGCTCCATCAAACCAGTCTCAGGACTGAAGACCACAACAACAATGAATGAAGTACGTTTATTAAAAGCTGGTTCATTCTTAGGCGCTTGTATTTTGTAACATGTAAAGGGTGTAGGGAAGTCCCTCCGCTGCTTTGTGTGAACGGCACGCGAAGAGAAGCAATTGAAAGCTGCATTAGAAGGGATTTGCCTCGGATGTGGATCTGACTTTTATTTCGTATTCACAGAATAATGAAATGGCTCTAATATGTTGAAAATCCGACGCCAAGAAGAAATTTTATAAAGCATTCGCACATCAAGAGCCGTGAGTACAGTTAGCCGCCGTTTTGCCTGCCACTAATCTTCGCCACTGCTTCACGAACCTCATTCATTCAGTTACATAATGTATATTGGCATGGACAATTTAATTTGTGTGTCGTTTTAATAATAATCACATAAAACGTCAGTTCGTGTTCGAAACCATAACTTTAATCATCATGAAACTACTTTCATAGGTAAATCCTTCTACGCCATAGACGAATATCTTAACAGAGACTGTTAAGTCAGCTTAAGTAAAAATATCTGTTAGATTTCAGTTTTGACAACACCTGGTCACAACAGTCAACATTAGGTATTTTGCGTATGATAAATTTATTAATAGTGGATAACAGTGTTTCATTCTGAGAGTGTGTTAATTCTGTAAATATTAGCTGTCCCAGTTTACTGCATTGTATTAACTTATTTTCGACTATCTCCTGACAAATGGTCAGGGTAGTAAGTATTATATTCAAATGTTTTATGTTTTTACGTCATACTTTCTGACATGTTCCACACCCACGAGAATCGTCTAATTTTATGGGTCTTTGTAATGAAAACTGAATCAAATCTAATCTACGCAGGGTCCTGATATAAGTGATATTAAAACCGAGTATCCTGATTTAAATGAAAAATTCTGTCATTCATGTGCTTAAAAGTGTTTTTTTTTTTTACTTAAACTAAAAGGAGTAGCAAAAGTTGAAGTAAGAGTAAAATTTGGATGCTTTGTTTATGGACTACACCAAGTAAAATTGTTAAGGTAGGAAGTTTAAGTGCAAAAATTTAAAGATCAATCAATAGAAAAGTGAAAACCTTAATTATTTAATGCCTGAAAACCGCAAAAGTGAAGCTGGACAGGCTTTTGCGAAAGTGTCCTTAGTTTATTATAAAATATAGTTTTGTAGGATTACAGTGCAAGATTGTGAAAATATTATTGCCGAGACTACATGCTACACAGGTGTTTTTAAAGTACAAGTACAAATAATTCTTTAATGTACCGTTTTTCGGTAGTAGTATTAAAAGTGAAGTTATACACACTTTAGAAGATAATGTAGTTTTGGTACCCATCAGTGTTGCATTTTATTACATTGCAAAGTAATTTAAGTGAATGATTAGCTTTTAGAGATAGTTTTTACTTTTGCAGTAATCAAAGTACCTTGGACTAGTGAAACTATACCAGTTCATGGGTCCCCATCATATTATCCTCCTATTAAGAAAAAATAAACTATATCTGTTACTAAGGAAAATTGCTATATGCAGAGGAGTTTTAACAGTGTATTTAAGATATTATTCATCTTTATTTGTGTTATTCATGTTAGTCAAGATAGAAGCCCTTCATGTCGTAATTTAGTACTGCACTTCATGCAGTGATGCTTCACTATTTTGATCAAGTAATGCTATTGGTTGTGGCCGTCATTAATATGAGCTCGGTGTAATCTTGCTCACCATAATTTGCTGGTGTGTATGGTATTGGTAACTGCTGCTACACAAAGTACAGAATACACTGTCTCAGTTTGTATCCTGTTTGCTATTCAAAGGCAAATCTCAACAAAAGTAACTTCAATATATAATATTCAGTTTTCTCAAATATATATTTCCAAATTAATGTGCCTAATTAAGCTGGCGACCATTAATTTTTTCATTCACTTATAATTTTACCACTTCTGTTAACCCCCAATGTTAAGGCCCGTTTGGTTTTACTGTTAACTTCACAAAATTCGAAATTATAGTCCGATATCCCTTTTAATTAGACACAAGCACGGTCGAACTTTCAAATCCTCTCAGAGGTTAACATTAGCGAGTTTCACGGCACATTAGTGTTATACGTTACTTCTCCCATGACAGAATAAAGGTTCAATTATTAGGGAATAGTGTTATAAGTACACTATTACAGTGAAATACTTGTATCCACAATAGAACAAGACCGCTCACGAGAGCAGGTCGCTGTTACGTTGATGACCATGGTAGCTACCCAGATCGATGGCAGAGAGGTTCCCATATATCTGACCAACTACCAGCCTACAAAGTTAGAACCTAACGTTAATCTTTGACTGTGCTCTCAACCTTCGTAGACCTCCCCAACAAATACGTTGGCGATGACTTCAAGCCCCGCATGAAGACTGTGATGCCTCGAGAAACATTTGAATTCCTTATACAGACATATTCACTCACTCATATCATGGATTGAACACACAGGAACTGGAAAGGTTTTATGCTGTATAGTGTGTAGCAGGTGGAATGGTCAGTATTCAGGTAGATAACAGGAAAGATCATTTGAAGCAAAAGACCTCACGTGGACATCTGCTTTTTTCCCAGTAGTTCCAGGAACACAAGACATTTAATGTACACTGCTATTTATTTTCTTTATTATTCGCTACATTGTCAGGTTTATACATGTACACATGTACAACAGTTAATAAATATTACAACTTGTCTTTTACAAACTATCAATTGACAAATACGGATGTTTAACTGTGTGGTGTGCATACTGTAAGACCTTCGGTACACACACCATCAGATTATTTGACTTGTCGCACTAACGAAGTAGGCGAGTGTCAGTAATATTTCTCGTAGACGATAGAAATGCCACTTGCACGCTTTGAGTAGCAGACTGACGGTGACCAACTTTAAACAGAACTTGATTAATTTTCACACACATTTATTAAAATAAGAAGAAGCATAAAAATAACTTAACTTGTTTCTGGATGCTATTTACAATTGACAATCTGAAGTTCTTTTGGTCTTGGTATGTTAATCTTATTCTTACATATCTCTGATACTCGACAAAGTGTCTATACATTTATCTTCATGGCTATGTACAGTAATATGGTAATCGTCTTAGGTGCAGACTGAAACTTGACTATAGACTGGTACGGACTAACGCAGACTGACTAATCGGAGGTCTGTACACTCGTTATAATACCTCGAGCGTTTAGGTATCACTGCGCGAGTGTGATCCGCGAGGAGAAAAGGTTCTATGTTAGCAGCAATCTCATTGGCTGCGTTACATATTAATAAGCGGATCGGCGGAAGCAGAATTTGGTCTATCTCTAAGACATCGCCATCTCGTAGTGCGGAGACGGACGAGCGCTGCGCCTGCGCTGTTGTGCTTAGCGGGGCGCGCTCTATTGGGAAAGTTGTGTATGCGCTGACTACGCGGAACTATGTACACAACAAACAGGTTCTCCGCTACAGGTTACATTACAGCTTTTGCACAGTTAACAAAAATTTTTCGAATTTCGCACCTTCAACTTCTGTGCATATCCGCAATCTTGGAAGAACATTCTGTGTTCCTCGTCTAAGTGTCTCTGTTTGTTCCCTAAGGATGGCAGCAGTGACCAAGTATTCCTTCTCGCGTATTCACTTTTCGTTTGTAAAACTCAGACTTCATCCAACCCCATAAACAAAAATATAATGGCGTAGCGTCTGCCGATCTTAGCGGCCAGTTAATTGTACTGGGGAGAAATGACAAAGGGAGTCCCGCAAGGTTCAACTTTGGAGCCAGTTCTGTTCCTTATAAATGTGTTCCACTTCAAAAACCATCCGGATTAGGGCATATGTCAATATATATTTTTTGCTTAACATGAGCTTTCCTGTCATATTTCTATATATCGACCATTCGACTTGGGACACCCTATATAAGCAAAATAAATGGATTGGCTCATTTCTATTCCACAGATTTTTGGAAATCTGAATAGAGTGTGCGCGTCATGATAATCAGCTCTATAAATTCACGAGAAACGTCATGGATGCGAATTTTATGAAACGTCTCTTGTCAACTCGCTTCAATACGATTCAGATCTGTAGTGAAATGGTTCAAATGGCTCTGAGCACTATGGGACTTAACTTCTGAGGTCATCAGTCCCCTAGAACTTAGAACTACTTAAACCTAACTAACCTAAGGACATCACACACATCCATGCCCGAGGCAGGATTCGAACCTGCGACCGTAGCGCTCGTGCGGTTCGAGACTGTAACGCCTAGAACCGCTCGGCCACACTGGCCGGCAAAGCGTACGTAGTCAAAGAAGAGTTGTTTCGAGAGCTATCCCGTCCGTTTCAGTTCCACATTTTGCTACTGAGATTCTCAGGATTTTTTTTTTTTTCGATGCAGATTAATGTTCCTCAAGTTTTGTTTCAGAATTTAGTTCGAAGCAAAAACACTCGTTATGTAAAGACCAATAAATTCTTTCGCTCTTGTTCTACGCTGTTGGATTGTCCAATGAAGAAACATCAGGACTTGCATGATTAATGGGTGACTATGCACCCGACTGGGGATATCTCGGACCATTTCTCGATTTTTCCTTCAGTTCGACGTGCATTAACCGCGCGGTCACTCCACTAGGGACAGTGCACATAGTATCACACTATAGTGAACACAGATTACTCGGCAATACTGCCTTTATACTTCTGGTTCGATATAACCGACAGCACCACACGTATCGCATAGTGATCATCAGAATAAGACACAAGAGATTAGGTCACATGTGGGGGCATGTAGACAGTTATCTTCCCCTCGCGCCATACGCAAATGGAATGGGATAGGAAATCGATAATGCATGTACCCTCCCCCACGCTCCTAACAAAATAAACTGCCGTGGGAAAACTGCAGGGTCATTTTACTGACAAGTGAGGTTACACGTAGTACGTCATTGTAGGAGTATGTGATAACAAATTCAGACAAATTGAAACACAAATGTCACAGTAAAGCATGCCAAATAGCCACATCAATAGAACAGCTACAAAATGAAATAAACAAATTACAGCCAAAAATAACTTGACATTAGATACAGAAACAAACAAAATACTGTATTTTTTAGATCTCAGCATACAAAAACAAACAACACAACTTCACAGTATTCAGGAAACCGAGAACCACAAGCACCACCATTCACAACCGGTCGAACCACCAACTGACATATAAGCAAGGAAACTTCAGATTCATGCTCAATTCATTAAACGGAACACCCATAAACAAACAGAACTACACACACGAACTAAACACAATAAAACAAATAGCTGTAGAAAATGGTTATGATACCCATATGGCAGACAAATTAAACCAAAAAAATACTACAGAAATGAACATATGTAGTGGGACGCGAAATTGAAGCGTCACCCATCCACCAGTGTCAGCCCAGTTTGCAGGTGAATATAAGTTTAATTTAGTGTTTTGTTTATGTATTTTGTAATATTTGTAATGTTTGTGAATTATCTAAAGTTTTCTATTTATTTTTATGTTTCATGTACGGAGAGGGCGGCGCAACGAACGGAGATAGCATCTTCACTGCCGGGACCAGAGAGAAAATTGCTGGCCACTATACGTCGCGGGTCGACAGCCAAAGAGCAACAGAAGATCCTGGAACCGAGTTGTTGCGTCGTACTTCTAAAAACTGAAAAAATGAGAATTTGTAATGTTTCTGGAACAATGACGTCATAGAAAGTAAATGTAAATGTTCAGTCCTATCTTGTCAAGGCACATGTTCACGTCTATATGTAGTATATATGAAGATAATAAACTAGTGTATACTACAAAAGTTTAAATACGTGTTCCGGGAATTTATTTATGAAGAATTATATTAAGGAAGAAGTATTACTGATTTATTTGACAAGATTATTAATTTTTGACAACGTTCATCGCGAGTTTGAGTCTTAAAAGTTTATTCAATGTGGTTTTAATATTTATTAAAGCAGGTAACTTGCATTACTATGAGAGCCACCCACATGCCTTGCTCATACTGTGGCATCAAGCAGTCAGGTCCGCAAGATGAGTGGTCGGCCAAGCGAGTTGTTTCATTATTTATTTATCAAGTAACATGAACTCTAGTACTCACAATTAAGTTAAAAGTTATTCTCCTGCTTGGATATTGCGCAACGGAAACGCGTATCTGACTATTTGTAATTTACACAACTCTGACTGTTCACTACGCACTGGCAATACCACATTTTCTTTCGTATTTAACGGCGTTGATCAACACGTGGCCATCGCACTGAATATGAATGGCGCACACATTATAACGTCTGGGTATCGTGACAACATACTATTCGAAGGAAAAGGCCACCAATCTTTTTCTTTTCACTATCCTATTTATTCCGATAAATTCTATAACCTACACACACAAATTCTATAACCTACAACAATAACACATGAGAAATTCCGCCCAGTGGGCATGGCTTTACATTGGTGATTCTCTATCTTATGGTCTCGTAATTATGTAACGCTACAGTGCACATTCTGGTTAGGATGGTGGACCTTTTTCTACATCCACACTTCGACTCTCACACCCATTATTACGAAAATTTCCAGTGGTCTAGGGGTGGCGTCATTGATTCATAATTAAAACGTCTTCGGTCCCGGGTTCGATCCCCACCACTGCTTAAATTTTGATAAATAATCAGCATTGGCGGGCGAAGACTTCCGGCATAAGAAGTCAGCCTCATTCTGCCAACGACCTTGTCAAAGAGGGCGGAGGAGCGGATAGAGGTTCAGGGCACTCTCTTGTCCTAGGGGTGGGAAATTGCCCCTAAAGGCGGAAGAATCAGCAATGATCAACGACATGAGGAAGCAGAAGGCAATGGAAACCACTGCATTAAAGACACGTAACGTGTATCCACAGGACATGTGGCCTGTATTTGAAGAAGTGTCATGATGATCTCTCCATTGCCAAAAGATTCCGGAATAGTCCCCATTCGGATCTCCGGGAGGGGACTGCCAAGGGGGAGGTTACCATGTGAAAAAGATTGAATAATCTACGAAAGGATAACGTTCTACGAGTCGGGGCGTGGAATGTCAGAAGCTTGAACGTGGTAGGGAAACTAGAAAATCTGAAAATGGAAATGCAAAGGCTCAATCTTGATATAGTAGGGGTCAGAGAAGTGAAGTGGAAGGAAGACAATGATTTCTGGTCAGATGAGTATCGGGTAATATCAACAGCAGCAGAAAATGGTATAACAGGTGTAGGATTCGTTATGAATAGGAAGATAGGGCAGAGGGTGTGTTACTGTAAACAGTTCAGTGACCGGGTTGTTCTAATCAGAATCGACAGCAGACCAACACCGACAACGATAGTTCAGGTATACATGCCGACGTCGCAAGCTGAAGATGAACAGATAGAGAAAGTGTATGAGGATATTGAAAGGGTAATGCAGTATGTAAAGGGGGACGAAAATCTAATAGTCATGGGCGACTGTAATGCAGTTGTAGGGGAAGGAGTAGAAGAAAAGGTTACAGGAGAATATGGGCTTGGGACAAGGAATGAAACAGAAGAAAGACTAATTGAGTTCTGTAACAAGTTTCAGCTAGTAATAGCGAATACCCTGTTCAAGAATCACAAGAGGAGGAGGTATACTTGGAAAAGGCCGGGAGATACGGGAAGATTTCAATTAGATTACATCATATATTTCATGTACATGACGATTTGAGTTTCGTTTACGAACAACATTTAAAGCGAGTTTTCCTTGCAAGCTTTTCGTCTGCTTTCGTGTAGGCATGACGCGCAATTTGTAGTGCCAGCACTGCAACTGGTATGCGTACCTTGTCTCCCCCGCCCCCCCCCCCCCCTGCTCCTCTCACCTCGCCAGCCAATGCTTCTTGCTTCCTCCTCTCCCCGCACTCCCCTCACAACTCTGCCGTCTTCCAGTGCTCTCATCACTAAAGACGACGCAGCGCATTTACGCCCTCCAGTTGACTCTATCACGACGACTACAACATCCAAGTTTCGCAGTGCAGTGGTGTCAGTGGTAGCAAGGTCAGAAGTACATCTGATTTTAATCCTGCTGCAAACAAAAGATTGCCAATGGTTGCTGAAGACACAGCATGTGCCCACGTTTTGCCCCTAGATGGCGTCCAGTTGGCCTTCACTGCTCGCACGGCGTGTCGATCTTGGCATGTGTCTGTACTACATGGACTTCCAGATCCAGGTCTACAGGCGTGGGAACGATCCACTGCTAGAAGCACAGAAGCACCACCGGTACGTTGTGCCCAGCATGTGCAGCAATCGGTCATCGGGTCCATCCAGCACGCCACGGGCCCACAATGCGACCACACTCAAATGGCTGAAGCTGTCCAGCAAGATCACATACTCGCCAGTGGGGCATGTTTGTGCTCTAGTATGAATCTTGCGAACACTGGTAACCTCTAAAGTCAGTGGAGCTACTGACGGCAGAGTCAGAGAGTTCACAGACAGGCTTTCCGAGCACAATCTGATCACCAATGACTGTGACAAATGAATCACTACACTGCAACCCCTCAGTATGCACATACTGAACCCTGGTGCCAATTAACACAGTCGTTGAGGATGTTGCATTTTTTTTTTCTGCGGCAGTTTATTAGTCATCCCCTAAAGAGAGCACAGTGGCCACTTTGGAGCGCCACAGATGTTGTTGGACTCCTACCAGACAGTTGTGTAACCCTCAACTGCTGATGAATGTCTTGGCAGTGAAGTGGTGTGTGTGTGCCAATCTGTTGTATGGAATGACCATAGGAAGGTGGTCGACATGGAGATGTAATGCAAGGAGCTCTGTGGTTGCATGTGGCCATGACCACCGTGTTGAAGCTGCCCTATTATTGGTGCATCAATGTAGACTGACTAACATACACTACGTAATCAAAAGTATCCGGACACCGCCGG
Organism: Schistocerca cancellata; assembly: GCF_023864275.1. NCBI lineage: Eukaryota > Metazoa > Arthropoda > Insecta > Orthoptera > Acrididae > Schistocerca > Schistocerca cancellata. Next base: position 173,739,519 of record NC_064635.1, read on the forward strand.
CCGAAGTGGCCGAGCGTTTCTAAGCGCTACAGTCTGGAACCGCGCGGCCGCTACGGTCGCAGGTTCGAATCCTGCCTCGGGCATTGATGTGTGTGATGTCCTTAGGTTAGTTAGGTTTAAGTAGTTCTAAGTTCTATGGGACTGATGACCTCAGTAGTTGAGTCCCATAATGCTCAGAGCCATTTGAGCCATATCCGGACACCCCCAAAAACATACGTTTTTCAAATTCGGTGCATTGTGCTGCCACCTATTACCAGGTACTCCATATCAGCGACAGCAGTAGTCATTAGACATCGTGAGAGAGCAGAATGGGGCGCTCTGCAGAACTCACGGACTTCGAACGTGGTCAGCGGATTGGGTGTCACTTGTGCCATACGTCTGTACGCGAGATTTTCACACTCCTAAACATCCCAATGTTTCCAATGTGATAGTGAAGTGGAAACGTGAACGGACACGTACAGGACAAAATCGTACAGGACGACCACGTCTGTTGGCTGACAGAGACCGCTGACAGTTGAAGAGGGTCGTAATGTTTAGTAGACAGAGACCTATCCAGACCATCACACAGGAATTCCAAACTGCATCAAGACCCACTCGAAGTACTATGATAGTTAGGCGGGATGTGAGAAAACTTGGATTTCATAGTCGAGCGGCTGCTCATAAGCCAGACATCACGCCGGTAAAAGCCAAGTGACGCCTCGCTGGGCGTAAGGAGCGTAAACATTAGACGATTGAACAATGGAAAAACGTTGTGTGGAGTGACGAATCACGGTACACAATGTGGCGATCCGATGGCAGGGTGTGGGTATGGTGAATGCCCGGTGAACGTCATCTGCAAGTGTGCAGTAGTGCCAACCGTAAAATTCGGAGCGTTGGTGTTATGCTGTGGTCGTGTTTTTCATGGATGAGGTTTGCGCACCTTGTTGTTTTACGTGGCACTATCACATCACAGGCCTACATTGATGTTTTAAGCATCTTCTTGTTTCTGACAGTTGAAGAGCAATACGGGGATGGCGACTGTTTCTTTCAACACGATCGAGCACCTGTTCATAATTCACGGCCTGTGGCGGAGTGGTTACACGTCAATAACATCTCTGTAATGGCCTGGCCTGCTCAGAGTCCTGGCCTGAATCCTACAGAACACCTTTGGGATGTTTTGCAACGCCGACTTCGCTCCAGACCTCACCGACCAACATCGATACCTCTCCTCAGTGCAGCACACCGTGAAGAATGGGCTGCCATTCCCTAAGAAACCTTCCAGAACCTGATTGAACGTACGCCTGCGAGAGTGAAAGCTGTCATCGAGGCTAAAGGTGGGCAAACACCATACTGAATTCCAGCATTACCGATGGAGGGCGCCACCAACTTGTAAGTCATTTTCAGCCAGGTGTCCGGATACTTTTGATCACATAGTGTATTTACAAGGAATGGCGCACCACTCACAGATGTGTGACACTGTATAACAACAATGGTCATAAAAATCTTCTAGTCGACAAGGACCAGAGACGAGTGTCACGCCTCGTTAATGAAAACCGGTTTCAAGCCTAACAGGAGTTGCTGTTGTGAGGCATTCCAGTCAGGGGAGAGTTGGGAGAGAAAAAGTACTTAGTATGAAACCTGGCGTTTCTAGTAGACGAGAAGATTAAAATAAACTTTTTTATGCTAAATTATTGATGGTTTAGTTAGGAACAACATATATCAGTTACAGGTGTCAGATTTGTAGCACAAACTTCCATCACCAATATACGTAAGATTCCACTCATTCGTACACTTGGCCACATTGGCAGGTAAGAGTATGCCACATATACTCAAAGAGTACGCAATAACATAAATCACAAGAAAATGCACAATGTCCTTCATAACCAGCGCAGTCTTCCGTGAGAAGCTTCTTGTAGAACTTCATCACACCCTGGGAAATTCAAGGCATCAGACCCATCTCTGAATTTGGACCTGGTTGTTTCATATCATTACGATTAATAGTGCAAAAGAAATATGGAACATGAGACTAACTAACTAACTAAGCAATTAACTGCTGGTATATCAAAAAGCATTATATAGGGTTATGTACATTGAAAACTTGAAAATGAAACTCAAAAGTAAAGACAAGCACACGTTTATGGGCTAGCAAAGAACACGTAGGTAAGTTTTTTGCAAACGTTAACACCAAAAATGTTGTACATATGAGTTGATAGCTGAAAATGTAACGAACAATAAGCCAACAAGCATTGATTTCGGAGTTGCAGTTTCATTTGTTATCGATACAAATACAGTAAAAGTGGAATTAAAGGGATTACGAAAGTATGATTTCTAAAGTCATTTCTGTCTCTTTCTGGTTATCCGGGATATAGGTGCAAAAATCAAATTACGTTAACGAGGCCAGATGTGTCGTATTAGTAGCTCAAATACGCATTCAAGAACAGAAAAACATTGGAAATCGCGTTCCTGACTCTTACGTCATTCATGTAACCACTGTAATTTTTAGTATTTCAAACACTTGTTTCGTGCACATGACAGAAATAATGAGCAACAAGCAATCGTAAACAATAGTCTGCCAATGTTTTTGGTTATTTAAGATGGCGGAAGGTCCCGCTCATTCTGGCTTCAAAACAATTTACAGCGAAGTCTATACTGCCATTCTTTTTTTTTTTTTTTCTTTTACCTCCTCGTTTCGCAATTCCCGCAAACGTGAGATCATTTTGACGTTACACACAATATCGACGACGGTATGAACGACTATCGACTTTCGTTGGCATTCGATACGGACCGCTCACAAGATTTCATGCGCGCGTACTGTAGATTTACACGTCATTCTTGGAATGATTTATCATAATTATTGCTATAATAAAACGACACATAATGATTTATATCCGGCCGCTGTGGCCGAGCGGTTCTAGGCATTTTAGTCTCGTCGCAGGTTCGAATCCTGTCTCGGGCATGGATGTGTGTGATGCCCTTAGGTTCAAGTTGCTCTAAGTTCTAGGGACTGATGACCCCAGATGTTAAATCCCTTAGTGCTCAGAGCCATTTGAACCCTTTTTGAATGATTTATCGAAGGGTCAATGCCTTTACATAAGAGTACTCTGTTGGAGTGAGTTATTACCGATAATAACTTAAAAATTAAAAATGAAACACGCTTGTTTTATAAACTGCAATATGCCGTTTCATTGTAAAGGAGCACTGAAAATTTATCACAGACACATCACTATTATCATTAAATGCCACTTAATAACGCATCAACGATACGAGCCTTCAAGATATAACATGAAGACCGGAGTCAAATAACGCATCTTCAAGTGCTAGTGCAATGAATAGCATCGTAGCTTCAGGGATCGAAAGTTGTTGGTTCGCATCCTGATACGACATAAATAGCGATTTCCGAGTGTGTGGTTAGGCAGGAACATAAGAGGACAGCTTAGATTGCTGCGAGTGAATCGAGGAGCAATAATATTAATGTTACTGTTACAAAGTCGACAGCCGATCACGAGGTAGTCAATGTTTCGCGTGACGTCAAAATGCCGTCACGTTTGCGGGAATTATTGTGGAACCAGTATTACGCGCTACTGCGTTATTACTCGTGTGCACTTAAGTATAGCAAAATTTATGAATTTATAAATTACCAATAAATCTCTCTCTCCCACTTTTTCTTTCGTTTCTGAGAAGTAATTAAACGTAATAGACATATATGAGCATCTTTTCCTTTCTAATTAAGTTCCCATTCAAACACTATGTCGCAGTTTGAATTTTGGATAGCTTGTCAGCTAATCGTAATGTATAGCAAAGATGAAACGATCTCTGAATGTCAACGATAATCCTTGACAACTGTTAAATTTCCTTACTGAGTGTTATATACTCGAAACAAACTCTCAAAATACCAATCCGGTTTACTTTCTATTACCTTTTTTTCTATCTCTTATGTTAACTAGCCGAAAATGTCACACGGATTCCCAATTACGTATTTAGATTCATTAAAACCGGAATTTATGACCAACTAGCTATTGGTATTTTACGTTCAAAGTGAAACTCTTAACTTTACTTCCTTGCACTTGCACATTACTGTATTGTTGATGAGAATCTTTACCTTTAGGCAAATTTAGTTACTGACTGTTATAATCATACCCGATTTAAGTAAATCCTACGTATATTACCTCGCTTTCTAGGTAACTTTATTTACTTCAACCTAGCGTATTTTAATGTAAATTCTATGATACTGGATTCGGAACTACCATATCTATCTCTAATAATTATATTTCAAACCACGATCTCTCTTTTTCATTTCGATCACGTAGTGTTACTTTATTTGAACTTTAAAAGCATTTGAATACAATTTTCTCGGGGTCAGTGATCGGATGCTAGCAACAACCAACACCGCGCAAATCCATAACAACACAATCGACAAAAGTTAAACAAAATCTAAATGCTACCGCGTCTTTGACCCTGACAATCAACAATCAAAGCAAAGCTCTGCACCTTCAGGCGCTGGTGTGACGCGACCCCTACAATCCCCTATTTGAAAATGGGCCACTCCTCTTTTTCCACTCTGCATGTCTCAGGTTACTCACGTGCCATTCCACTTTACTGCGTTGCGCACTAAACATCGGTTAAGGATACGATCATTTAACTGTTTGTGCTCTAATTTAAACTAACGCGCCCCAAGATGTCAGGCGTATATGTTAATTAACTCACTCGATGCACTTCAAAACAACCTAATCCACTTGTGGCAGACCAGCAAACTGGACGACAATACGTCGTGGACCAAAAAATGGGATACCTCCGACAGAACCACAACATTCAGTTATTATTGTCGCATCAACACTTTGTTCTAGCTGTGCCCTCTGCAGCCTAATTCACAATTACTATATCGCCGATAGCACTAAAAATCTAGGAAAAGATTAGCCCTGCCAACTTTTCGCCAACTCCATGACTAGCTCTCTCACTCTCTTTCCAAGCATTAATACCGACTGGCGGGATCTGCTGTTATGGTTAGATGGACGTGGCATGTTAATTTTAAGGGGTGGCTGGATGTCCTTCCGGTCTCCACCCCGTACCTCCTGCGACAGAATCAGTGTACCCCAGCTGTCTGCGTCTAGTGTAAGCCATAGAATAGTGCGAACGTTCTCAAATGTACGTGAGTCTTGTAACTGAGGCAGAACGTGGGGACCAGACCAGTATTCACCTAGAGGGATGTGGAAAACCACCTAAAAATCACATCGAGTCTGGCCGGCACACCAGCCTTCATCATTAGTCCGCCGCACTGATTCGATCCAGGGCCGGCGCACCTACCCGAGTCCAAGAAGCAGCACGTTAGCACTGTTGGTTACCCTGGCGGGTCAAGTCTGTGGCTTAATGCTACCATGAAAACTCAAAATAAACTAAATAATCCAAGATAGGTCAGTCGGTTGTTTTTCCTACAGTCGGTTTTTTTCAGTCGAATAAAGCAACCGAATGAAATTAGGCTGCAGTCACTTGAGTATCCAGATCTCAATAGTTTCGCTTCATGTGAGACAACGGACTGACACAACTATTTGTCAGTTATGTCAGTTATATAAATGTTTTCACTCAGTCTAGTTTGAGTGTTTTCGCTTACTTACTTGTTCACCCTTTTCCGTAGGGAACGACAGTAGGGACGGGAAAAACTGACCGGTTAAAACCAAAACCGGTATTTTAGTTCTGGATAACCGGCATTTTTCCGTATTTGTTTGGTCTCAGTTTTTATCTTTTACTAATAACTGGGTAAAAAAGCGGAACTTAAATTAATTGTACAGCAGTGCTAAAGTCAGCATTGCTTTGAAATATTGCGTTATTGTAGTAAATGGAGAGAAATACATTGCTATTTTAATAACAATGCTGAGACCTGTTACCATGTGGTGCTGCCTGTTAGTTGGTATGCGTGTACAAGCAGTGTGTAAAACTCATACATTGAAGGCTTTAATGGCCAGATGTTTCAGCTGATAAGAGTTTATCCGGGTTGTATGGCCATGGTCCATGGAACTCTTCAATCCCTGACGTTTTGTCCTAGGCTCCATTGGACATCTTCGGAGGTGCTCCTGGTAAAATTTGTCTCTGGTCTATACGATACTTTCTCACTGTCGTGATCAGATGTCAGCTGTATTACAGAATGGCACCATCCCTATGAAGTGCAGTATCAATGAAATACAATGCTCTGTTTGCTTTAAAGCAGTGTTTTTCTACCTGTGGGTCGCGGTCCCCTTGAGTGTCACAAACCCTTGCTTATAGGGTCTCGGTCGCAGAAGAAAGCAGCTGACAACTTATACTAAGGACAACACACACACCCATGCCTGACGGAGGACTCGAACCTCCGATGGGGGGAGCTGCATGGAAGATGACAAGACGCCCTTAGACCGCACAGCGTAGCCTTGCGGCTCGTCCCCTTGATATCACTGACTTATTATGGTTCTGGGGGTCGCCAGAATATTTTTACTTGGAAAGGGGTCGCATATTCAAAAAGATTGAAAAACACTGCTTTAAAGGACCGGAAATGGGAGGATCCTCAATAAACTTGCGACATAAAACTTAAAGCCTAACCATTCATTGTTTTTGCACTAGAAATAGAAAGCAGCGATATGCTGCCTGTGTCTACACAACGAGCCTTTATCCGCTTTCAGCCCTTGAATCAAATCTGCATGGAGAATAATAGACTAGCTCAAACTCAGTTTTCACCTTTTAGCACTGGCTATTCGTAATATCCAAATAGTGCTATGAACCCGGTTACAACATGATTTTTCTGTAGAGTTTTAAAAAAAAATTAGAAGCAATGGAAGAATACTGGTGGTTCTTTTTTTTTTTTTTTTTTTTTTTTTTAAGCAGTCAACCACTTCCACTTTAACCTTTTGATTCTGTGTGTCTCGAAACTAAGAGAATTAAAATTTTTCAATCTTTGTTCCATTTTTAAGTTTATTGCATAGGATGATAAAAAAACTGAAAATCAGTTATTTCAGAAAGCAATTATTTACAGCGGTTTTAACAGCTCGATTAAACTGGCGTTTAAAACTCAGTATAACCTTAAAACCGGTCGTCTCAGCGATGATAATCGCCATCCATCCATCCATCCCATCCCTAAGCGATCGATGATGCTTGCTTGTCACTCACTCACTGTCACCGTAGCTCCTGTCAGTGCTAGGGTTACAGCCGTGGCGAGGAGGTGGCGCCGTGCCCGACACAGCACTGCAGAGACATGCGCCGGATATATAGACGCGCCACCTCCTTGCCACGGCTGGGTCCCTGGCACCGTCAGCGGTAGAACGCTGACGTGGAGTATGCAGGGGGACACAGCACTCACATCCATCTCATTAATGGACATCATCACACCTTTTCAGTGAAACGGAATGGAAACAGTCGCAAAAACTGCCAATTTTCCTTTCTTCTTCACAGGTAACAACCTAGTTCACAACACTTTCTGCAAACTTGATGTCATTTTTTTACACGCAATATCTATCAACAGCAGTTTGCTTTCGAGTATCATTAGGGTTCGAAGCGGGCCTCTTTCGCATGTCTTTAGCGACAGAAATATACTAACTAAAAGTGCCAGTGGTTTGCAAGAAGTCTTGCGAGACCATTGTTTGTTACGCGCGAAATATTTGTGACGAAGAAGAAAATGTTTACTGGTCCTCGTTTCACTAGCAGCAGTTTTAAGCTGTCCTTTTGTGTTCCTCCCTACTACCTGCACACTCGGAAATCGCTGCATACGGAAATAAAGAGCCAAATATTTGTCGGAGGGGAGAACATAAGTTTTATTACAGCTAGGTTCATTTGCAGCCTCTTAGGTTGCCTAACCACACACTCGGAGGTTGACACATATACGGAAATATTATTTATATCATCCTTTGTTCTCTAATCAGACGGAAATACTACATGATGGCGAATTTTGCAAAACAAACTAGTACTACATTCATAAGAAACTCCTAGAATGTGTTAAAATCGCTCAGATTAAAAAAAAAAAAAGTATTAAGCACACAGCAGGATACGAACCTACATCCTTCTGCTCTCCAAATTACGACAGCTTGGATTACCCAACCACTTATCCGTAATACGTTTAGCCTTATGTTTCAGTTATCATACAATCTCTTGAAGGTTTGTATCGTTGATGCATTATTACCTGACATTTAACGATAAGGGTGATGTGTTCGTGATACATTTTCAATGTGCTGTTGCCTTGAAACGCCATTCTGAAAACTATAATACGAAACAGCTAATTACGACAAATGAATATGGTGCCTGCCACATCGATTGTTGATATCACAGTTTAGGATGTTGTCGATACTGTGTGTGACTTCAAAACGCATCACGTTTGCACACATATCGTTAAGAGAACTTGCTCAACTTTATATTCTCAACGAAGCTTCATTAGTCATATGTTAATTGCTTATGAAACAGTTCAATGCACAGCAATCTATTTATCACTTTTAAATGGTGAAATGAAGAATTAGTCTTTCAGTACATAATTAAATAAGTATATATATTGCTTATCTGCAATTCCCTATTTGAAAATGGCTTACTCCTGATTTTCCATTCTGCAAGTCTCAGTTTACTCACGTGCCATTCCACTTTACTGCGTTGCACACTAAACATCAGTCATGGATACGATTTATATAACTGTTTGAGCGCTAATTTAAACTAATGAGCCACATGATGTCCACCGTATATGTTAGTTACCTCGCTTGATGCACTTCAAAACAAACTAATCCACTTGTGATAGACCAGCAAACTGGACGACAATACGTCGTGGATCAAAAAATCGGATACCTCCGACAGAACGACAACATCGCCAACTTCATGGCGTAACTGCTACCACTAAAAAAAAAAACAACTAAATAATCCAAGATATGCCTTCGCGGTTAACAACTCTTCTAAGAAAGCTGAATTGCCGCACCCGTCCGCCACACAATTACTGCGAAGGGATAGCTGACTGTTTCCAACAACCAAGTGGCAAGACAATTGTTTTTTTCAGTCGATTAAAACAACCGAATGTGACTAGGCTGCAACCACTTAACTGTCCAGATTTGAATAGTTTCACTTCATGTGAGGGAGCAAACTGACACAAGTATTTGTCAGTTATGTCAGTTATATGAATGTTTTCACTCAGTCTAGTTTGAATGGTTTCGCTTACATACTTGTTCACCATTTTCCGTAGGGAGCGACAGTAGGGATGGGAAAAACTGACCAATTGAAACCGATACCAGTATTTTAGTTCTGAATAACCGGCATTTTTCGGTATTTGTTTGGTCTCTGTTTTTATCTTTTATTTATTAATAACTGGGTAAAAAAGCGAAACGTAAATTAACCATAGCTGCAGTGCTAAAATTTTTCGTTTTTAAAGAAAGTTTTTTGAAGTGCGAGCAGTTTTTATTGGTTAAGTCAGCATTGCTTTGAAATGGTGCGTTATTGTAGTAAATGGAGAAAAGCACAGTGCTATTTTAATAACGATGCCAATAGAAATGAACAAGAACACAGGCCTAAGTATTGGTACGTCGTTGCTGAGACAATAACGACCCTGTTACCATGTGGCGTGGCCTGTTAGTTGGTATGCGTGTATAAGCAGTGTTTAAAATATGTATGGCCATGGTCCATGGGGCCGGCCGAAGTGGCCGTGCGGTTAAAGGCGCTGCAGTCTGGAACCGCAAGACCGCTACGGTCGCAGGTTCGAATCCTGCCTCGGGCATGGATGTTTGTAATGTCCTTAGGTTCAACTAGTTCTAAGTTCTAGGGGACTAATGACCTCAGAAGTTGAGTCCCATAGTGCTCAGAGCCATTTGAGCCATGGTCCATGGAACTCTTCAATCCCTGACGTTTTGTCCCAGACTCCGCTGGACATCTTCGGAGGTGCTCCTGGTAAAATTTGTCTCTAGTCTATACGGCAGTTTCTCGCTGTTGTGATCAGATGTCAGCTGTATTACAGAAGTGCAGTATCAATGAAATACAGTGCTCTGTTTGCTTTAAAGCAGTGTTTTTCGATCTGTGGGTCGCGGTCCCCTTGGGGATCGCAAAGCCTTGCTCAGGGGGCCTCGATCGCAGAAGAAAGCAGTTGCGCCATGGCTGGCAATGTGTGTTTCGTGACGACCATCTACTATGCCACTATACTTTCACGTGACGATACCTCACCGCAAATTACACATTGGGGGCTATTGTTCATGACAGTAAAACCATACTTCAGATAACTGTCGTCATAAAGTCTGTTTCTTTTCGATTTTGATTCGCTTCCGCCACTGCCACTTGTACCAGACCTCGAGGGCTGCACAGATATTTGCCGGCCGAAGTGGCCGTGCGGTTCTAGGCGCTGCAGTCTGGAACCGCGAGACCGCTACGGTCGCAGGTTCGAATCCTGCCTCGGGCATGGATGTGTGTGATGTTCTTAGGTTAGTTAGGTTTACGTAGTTCTAAGTTGTAGGGGACTAATGACCTCAGAAGTTGAGTTCCATAGTGCTGAGAGCAATTTGAACTTTTTGCACAGATCTTTTAAGAAACTTGTCCATTTTATGCTCGCTCAGAGCGAAGACAATAAATAATCAGGTCAGTACTTGCCGGCGTACTCGGTCAATTGATTGTAGTGACCGAAAATGCATGACTTTGCTCCCGCTGATCACTTCTCACCCACACCCCTCTACCGCGGCAAAGAACGTGATTATATCTCTGCCCACAGAGCACTGCAACCTCTTTTCACATTGCACTTGATTTCCCGATCAGTATGGTATCAGTACAAGGAAAATTAAATAGTTTCCCTTTGAAATCGCTGACAGACTTTTATTATGGTTCCGGGCGTCGTCAGAATATTTTTGCTTGGAATGGGGTCGTGTATTCAAATAGATTGAAAAACACTGCTTTAAAGGAGCGGAAATGGGAGAAGCCACAACAAACTTGCGACATAAGGGTGAAACTTAAAATCTAACAGTTCTCGCGTCCGTCGGCCGTCGTAATTTAATATATTATTATTATGTTGATTGTTGCCGACTTACGTGGTGGGCCATAATAAAAATGATATTTCATTTTATTTTGACTTACAATTAAATGCTTTTGTGAAGTTCTTCTTTTTAACAATATTAATCTTAAATTATTTGTTACGTTAATGAACGTTAATCTTAAAAGATGAGCATATAAGTTGAACAATGGAATAAACTTTTCATATTAATTTCCTCGGCTAGTCAGATCACTTTAAAGCAGAAAATCTTTAGTTATTCATTACAATTGCGGACCACACACGCGCGAGAGTATTTCTTCTTTCCTTCCGTTAACCATTCCACTGTAGTCGGTGTCCTGGGTCTGGCTCTCAGCTATTGTACTGAAAATAAAAATCTTAAAGCTACGTATTTTCTGCAGCGTCGAGCGGCTGTGGAGAAAAATGTATATTATGTTAATGGCGGGCGAGTTTTTCGCTTCCGCTAAATTTTATAATATCGCCACGTAATTGCGTCGTTGGCTGCATCGGCCGCTGCGATTGTTGCACTGTAAATTGCTCGAATGCAGGTTAATTCAAGGAAGGCGGACATGAAATCTGGATCACCTCTTACAAATTAAAAGTGAACAATTATATTAAATCAGTATATTATCTGTTTAATTAGCACAAATATGCTTACATTTCGCAAGATGTGAAGACGACTAAAAAATTAACAAAAGAGCGTATCTTGTCGTCCCTTTAGATCATTTTGTTATATTTCTTTTCCCTCGAAACCTACACAGAGAAATTATTTTAATACAGGTACACCAGAAAAATGTATATTATTCAATTTTAAAATGGCTCTTTTTTATAAATACTGTTTTTTTAAGTCTTTTCGTATTATTTCACTGGGGATGCTATACAGTTCACTCACAGTTTTTATACTAGAAATAGAAAGCAGCTGATATGTTGCCTGTCCGTGACTACAAAACAAGCTTTTATCTGCTTTTAGCCCTTGAATGAAATCGACATGGAGAATAGACTAGGTCAAACTCAGTTTTCACCGTTTAACACCAGCTGTTCGTAATATCCATATAGTGCTATGATCCCGAGTGCAATACGATTTTTCAGTAGAATTTAAAATAATTAGAATCATTGGTGAATTTTTTTGTAGCAGTCAACCACTTCACTTCTTGAAACAAGCAGCCAAGAGTGGAGAGATTAATTTTTCTTTAATTTGCCTTTAATTTAATATTTTGATTCTATGTGTCTTGAAGCTAAGAGAATTGAAATTTTTCAATCTTTGTTCCTTTTTTAATACTGTATACAGGATGATAGGAATAACAAATCCGAAAGCAATTATTTTGAGCAGTTGTAACAGTCCGATTAAACTGGCGTTTCTACCGTATCTTCCTTCGTCGTCGGCGTTGTCGTTGTTGCCGTGAGGCACCGTTATACCAAGTGGAAAGGCGCGTCGATCTTAGAGCATGAGATGTGGTAACCTCAAGTCACTGACAACACACAACGGTCACGGTAGCACCTGATTCCAGAATAGCTGCAGTAGTTAGGATCTACGAACTACCCCCTCTTGACCAGGTCCCCAAAACTTAACTCGTAACGAGATCCCTTCGAAGCAAATTGTCATAACGATCGTCTATAAAGGCTTCGTACAACAATAAGAAATGTTTTTAGTTTATGGAATAATAACAGATAAGACCAAACTGTCTTGTATCTTCTGTTTTATTTAACATAACTTTGTTCACAGTTTTATTTCGCATTCACCACTCATTCACACTCTGATGTGGAGTATATGCGAGTGTCTGAACCCTAACTCGGAAGTTCCATCGAAACCCTTTGATGAACAGTTTTGGTTGCTCGACACCAACAGTCAATGATAATGATGCAGTATTTTGTAATTGACTCTTCTAGTTTAGCCACCGCCTCCACGAATGTTTGTTAGGCTTAAGACAATTACACACTTTTCTCTCCGATCTGCAATTATTAAGAGCTCGCGTGAAAGATAACATTTTTCTCCTTTTCATAAATTGGAGCCCGCTCCCCGCGATATAATTTAAAAAAAAGACAGTCTCAATAATGCGTCCCTAGTGAGATGCGTATAGATTTATCCCGCAATTGACCGCCCTGTAGGTGTACTCAATTTAATGACCACACTTCGCTATCCGCGATTTCGTGTAACTAAATGTTCTTTAGTTACTCTGATTGTGTACCGTAGTTATTTAAAACTCGCCCCTATTTTTCACTACGTACAATTAGCACTTCTTTAGTTGTTTATTTCTAAGAGTAAACGAAAAAAAGACGCCGTATCATCGGCTTCGTCGATATAATGCTTTTAGGATCGGCTACCTTACTCATTAATTTACTACATATTATTTCCAATAACACTAAACAGGTATCGCCGTTATATTTTAATTGTATTCAAAAGCATGTTATTATTATTATGACCGACCAAATCGCAACAAATCGCGCGGCGTGCGTTTTTAACGATAGCTTTACACTTGCCCAGCCTTTATTCATGCAATATTATATATAAACATACAGACAGGACCGAAAGATCTATCTCCCTACGGTAACCAATAGAGGCAAATACGCTATTCAAGTTCCGTTACATCTATCTTGACTCGTATTGTTATACGTTGAAAAATCGGTATAACCGAAAAACCGGTTGTTTCAGCGATGATAATTGCCATTCACCCCTAAGCGATTGATGCTCCTTGGGGGTGCGCTTGTCACTCGCTCACTCACTGTCGCCGTAGCTTCCTCCTGCTCCTGTCAGGGCTAGGGTAACAGCCATAGTGAGGAGGTGGCGCTGTGGCCGACACAGCACTGCAGGGACATGCGCCGGCTAGCTAGACTCGCCACCTCCTCGCAACGACTGTAACCCTGGCACCGGCATCAGCAGAACGCTTACGTGGAATAAGCGGGGGACACCACTCGCATCCATTATTTTCATTAATGGACATCATCACACACCTTTCCAGTGTGACGGAATCCAGACAGTCGCAAAAAATTGCCAATGTTATTTTATTCATTTATTGTTCCGTGGGACCAAATTAAGGAGAAATCTCCATGGTCATGGAACGAGTCAATACATGAAATTATAACATGATAGTAGAAACAGATAAAATGAAATGTAAGTAACATATTCAACGACGATTCGTAAGTTTAAATAAAGAAAATCAACAATGTAACCCTGGAATTTGCTTAATTTTTCAGCTCTTCCAGGAGCACCTCGACAGAATAGAGGGAGTGAGCCATGAGGAAACTCTTCAGTTTAGACTGAAAAGTGTTTGGGTTACTGCTAAGATTTTTGAGTTCTTGTGGTAGCTTATTGAAAATGGATGCAACACAACACTGCACTCCTTTCTGCACAAGAGTCAAGGAAGTGCATTCCACATACAGATTTGATTTCTGCTTACAAGGGAACCTCCCCATCGCACCCCCCTCAGATTTAGTTATAAGTTGGCCTTGAAAAACTGAACACAGATCAATCGAGAAAACAGGAAGAAGTTGTGTGGAACTATGAAAAAAATAAGCCAAATATACAAACTGAGTAGTCCATGAGCAAGATAGGCAACATAAAGGACCTCAGAAGCGCCGTGGTCTCGTGGTTAGCGCGAGCAGATGTGGAACGAGAGACCTTGGTTCAAGTCGTCCCTCGAGTGAAAAGTTTACTTTCTTTGTTTTTGCAAAGTTATGATCTGTCCGTTCGTTCATTGACGTCTCTGTTCACTGTAATAAGTTTAGTGTCTGTGTTTTGCGACCGCACCGCAAAACCGTGCGATTAGTAAACGAAAGGACGTGCCTTTCCAATGGGAACCGAAGACATTTGATCGCAAGGTCATAGGTCAACCGATTCCTCCACAGGAAAACACGTCTGATATATTCTATACGACACTGGTGACGGCATGTGCGTCACATGACAGGAATATGTTGTCGACCCACCTAACTTTTACACTTGGCGAATGGCTAAAAAGATTCTTCTACCTTGCACGATTTAGGTTTTCTTGTGGATGTGATAATCACTCCCAAAAAAGTGATCGCATCGGACGGACGGACAGGTAATAATTGTCTGAACATAAAAAATTAAACTTTTCAGTCGTGAGGAGACTTGAACCGAGGACCTCTCCTTCCGCAGCTGCTCACGCTAACCACGAGACTACAGTGCTCCTAATGTCACGCTATCCTTGATGTTGCCTATCTTGCGCATGGACTACTCAGTTTGTATATTTTCCTTATTTTTTCATAGTTCCACACAACTTCTTCCTGTTTTCTCGATTGATGTATGTTCAGTTTTTCAAGGCCTAACCACTGTGCCAAATTGTAAGTAAATCTGACGGGGGTGCGTGGGGAGGTTCCCTTGTTAATATTATTTGAGTGAAATCTGCTAACTCTTGGGAATAAGCTAATATTGCTAACAACAAACGACATGAAAGAAAATATATACTGTGAGAGCAATGTCAGAATTCCCTGACTATTGAATAGGGGTCGACCGGAGGTTCTCGAACTTACACCACACATAGCTCGAACAGCCCGTTTTTGAGCCAAAAATACCCTTTTTGAATCAGAAGAATAACCCCAAAAAATAATACCATATGACATAAGTGTATTAAAATATACGAAGTAGACTACTTTTCGTGTTGAACCGTCCCATATTTCAGATACTGTTCTAATGGTAAATAAAGCAGCATTTAGTTTCTGAACAAGATCCTGAACATGGGCTTTCCACAACAGCTTACTATCTATCCGAACGCCTAGGAACTTGAACTGTTCCGTCTCACTTATAATAAGCCCATTCTGTCTGATCAAAATATCGGTTCTTGTTGAATTGTGAATTAGAAACTGAATAAACTGAGTCTTACTGTGATTTAGCATCAAATTATTTTCCACAAGCCACGAACTTATTTCATGAAGTACATTATTTGATACTGTTTCAATATTACACACAAGATACTTCACTACCAAGCTGGTGTCATCAGCAAACAGAAATACTATTGAATCACCTATAATACTAGAAGGCATATCATTTATATTCCCAGGTAACACCTAGTTCACAACACTTTTTACAAACGTGATGTCATTTTTTTACACCCGATATCGCCAACAGCAGTAATTACTGTCGACTTTCGTCAGGGTTCGATGCGGGCCTCTCTCGCATGTCGTTAACGCCAGAAATATACCAACCGGAAGTGAAGCCTTGCGAGACGATTGTTTGTTACGCGCGAAATATTTGTGACAAAGAAGAAAATGTTGACTGCTCATCGTTTCACTGGCAGCAGTTTTAAGCTGTCCTCTTGTGTTCCAGCCTATCTGCACACTCGTAAATCGCTGTATACTCGGAAATAAAGAGCCAAATATTTGTCAGAAGGGAGAACACAAGTGTTATTACAGCTAGTTTCATTCGCAGCCTCTTAGGTTGCCTAACCACACACTCGGAAATAAACAGCCAGTTATTTATATCATCCTTTGTTCTCTAATCAGACGGAAATATTATATAATCGCGAATATTGCGAAACAAACTAGTATTACATTCATAAGAAACTTCTAGAATGTGTTAACAGCACTCAGATTGAAAAAAGTATTAAGCACGCAGCAGGATGCGAACCTACAGAATCCTGAATGACATTTTCACTCTGCAGCGGAATGTGCGCTGATATGAAACTTCCTGGCAGATTAAAACTGTGTGCCCGACCGAGACTCGAACTCGGGACCTTTGCCTTTCGCGGGCAAGTGCTCTACCAACTTTTTTTTTTTTTTTTTTTTTTTTTTTTTTTTTTTTTTTTTTTTTTAGGATGGTCCGGGCGTAGTACACGCCGCACTAGCAGTGGGGTCTGTTCACGGCACTGCCAGTGCGTCGAGGCCCAAACCCCTCCCACCCCTTTTTCATGTTCCCTGTTGGGTCATAGCACAAAGTGTGCAGAAATCTTAACACAATATTCCCATTCTCCGATGTAAGAAAGACAAAGAAACCTCTTCTCTGAGTAGAAACTGAACACTGATTAAAAAAAAAAAAGTTCCGGAAGCAAGGTAAAAGTAAATAATAATAAGGAACCAAGTGACTTTTATTTTTCTTCTGTTCGTTCTCGTTCAAGGTGTTGTAGTGGTTTCACATATTTAACCAACACCCGTTCTTTCAAAAATGATCTTCAGCATGTTGCCATAGTGCTTCTTGTGGTTGCGATACGTGCTGATTTTTGCATATTCACACTTCATGTAAACGCGGAATTCTATCTCGTTGTCCGACCCAAGTGTGTGGATGACATAACTAACATATTTTCCCAGTAACCAGCTAATGGCGTTGGTTTTTAATTTCGGAAAGTATGTCATGTCCGGTCTCAGGAGGAGCGATGGCGTTATATATTGCGTAGAGGATCTGGTGAGAAAGGCGATTTGTTGCCTGATCCAATTCCAGTTATGCACATTGCCAACACAGGTGAATCTGTGGCTGAGTGTATCCACCAGATTGCATTTTCCACAAAGGTGTGTCTGGTTTAAACCGATCCCATATAGTCTCTCGTTGGTGCTGATGACATTATTAACTGTTTTGTACCATGCGGAAATAGCGTCTGTAGATAGCCCGGCATAGTTGATGTTCCGCCATACAGCTTTCCAGTCACTATTTGGGAATTTGGTTTCAATTTTGTTTCTACCCTCATTTAACTTTCTTTCAAGTATGATGTCGCGCGCTGTGATACGTGTGTTGCTTCTGATTTCGTCACTAAGATAACTTGCTTCGAGGAAAAAGTTCCTCACATACTGCAGACGGGCATTAATCCTTCGCACATCAATCGGTGCTTGCAGGCTATGGGGTGTCACAGCCTCAAAGAGCTTTGCGGTTATACATTGTGGAAGTATATGGAAAGTCCGTTTGAGGAACAGAGCAGACGCTTTATTGCGAATATCCACCAAACCGAGGCCCCCGTTTCTGACATCCAGTATAACCGTAGTCGCACCAACCCTGAATATGTCTCCTCGCCATAAATAATTGGTAACAGTGGACATGATCCCTTTCGCTACTAGTTTAGGGATTGGAAATACCTGCGCAGTGAAATACGCTTTAGACAAAACGCAGGAGTTGATGAATCTGACTTTTTGCACCAGGTCCATAGTTCGATGGATGTTCTCCATTACAGCACCATGAACTTTCCTCCTAATTTCCGTCCAGTTAAAAGCAGCCATCCGCATCGGACATGCCATTAAGGTTATTCCCAAAGTTTTATGTTTGTCGTCTTGTTTTGCCCATGCCAGTCGAAGGTGATCTAGGCCCCGTAGATTCAATATTTGACTTTTGTTTTCATTTGCTGTCGCTCCCGACGCTAGACAATACCTTTGGATTTCTCTTTCCAGTGTAACTGTCTCCTCCTTATTCCTTATTACAACGCCCACGTCATCAGCATAAGCTCGTATGACAGTTTTCTCTCCACTCAATGTTATGCCTGTTAATCTTGCGTGGACAGTGCGGAGGAAGGGCTCTAAAGATACTGAAAATAAAAACATAGATAAGGGACTGCCCTGTGGAACCCCTCGCCTTATCTGTATGGGTTTAGATGTTTGGCCATTGATTGCTATTTTCGCATTTATACCTGTTGCAATATTCCTTAGCATGTTCACAATCTGGGGGTGGAAAGCCCTTCTTGACAGCGTCGCAAAGAGGTATCTATGACTAACGCGGTCAAAAGCTTTGTTGAAATCTATAAAGATTAACGCACATTTTATACTTGTCACTGAGGTAATTGCAATGACGTCTCTGTATGCAGATAGACTTTCGAATATCGTTCTGGTCGGAGAACAAGATTGGTGATGACTCAATATTTTGTTGGAAAAGGCAGAGAGTCTTTTGTTGATAATACGCGAAATTATTTTGTAATCAGAATTTAGTAGCGAAAGAGGCCGAAAATTGTTTAAGTTGGTTTTGCCTTTACTCTTAGGAATCAGTACTATTTTACTTTCCTTAAACTCTGCAGGGACCGGTTTTCCGTTCAGGACCACATTTGCCATGGAAGTGATCTTGTCCCCAATTATAGACCAGTAGCGGGCATAAAACTCCACAGGGAGGCCATCAAGTCCTGGAGATTTGTTGAGAGGTGAGTTACGCACTGCCTCATGCACTCCATCTTTAGTAATAGGTGACAGGATGTCAGCGTTGTCTGTTCCCGACAATTGTGGACCTAAAATAGTGAGAAAGTCCTCGAGAGCTGCATCTTCCACTGTGATAGGGGCATATAAGGTTTCATAGTACCTGTGGACTTCGTCCAGTATTTCTTTCTGGCATGTGAGCCTCGTACCAGTATGCGTCTGGACTTCATCAATTAAAGTTAGACGTCTGTTTTTAGCATGCCGCACCAAGTGATACAGAGAAGCTGTTTCATCTGCTACGACTGATGTGGCTTTGGATTTAATTTTGAGTCCCTCCATCTGTTGCCGTTTAATGCTTAATAACTTGGCTTTTATTTTTTTTTATATCATTCAGACGAATTACGTCGTCATGGGCTTGTTGATATAAGTCTCTTAAAACTTTATAATAAAACTCCAATTGTATTCCTCAACTCCCTGTGCCTCGCTGCACTATACTGCATGACAACTTTCCGCAGCCTTGGTTTAGCCCTCCTTGTCCACCAGTCAATGAACCAACTGAGCTACCGAAGCACGACTCACGCCCGCTCTCACAGCTTTACTTCTGCCAGTAGTGGTAGAGCACTTGCCCGCGAAAGGCAAAGGTCCCGAGTTCGAGTCTCGGTCGGGCACACAGTTTTAATCTGACAGGAAGTTTCCTACAGAATCCTGCTCGCAAAACTACGACACTATGCATCTCCCCACCATGCGTATGATGCTTCAGTGTAGAAACAGAAATTGAATGCAGTTTCCCGTTGTCATTGGACCGAGCGAGGTGGCGCAGTGGTTAGACACTGGACTCGCAGTCGGGAGGACGACGGTTCAATCCCGCGTCCGGCCATCCTGATTTAGGTTTTCCGTAATTTCCCTAAATCGCTCCAGGCAAATGCCGGGATGGTTCCTTTCAAAGGGCACGGCCGACTTCCTTCCCCGTCCTTCCCTAATCCGATGAGACCGATGACCTCGCTGTCTGGTCTCCTTCCCCGACACAACCAACCAACCGTTGTCACTGAATGCTGCGCTCTTACCAATCTCACGCTGTATTTCAATCAGTTCGCGAGCGACATTTGAGAAGGAAACTGCCTACAATGGACACTTTAATTCCGCGGGAAAAGGCCACAGAACACAGTGGTACATGAAGCTGCACGTCTCCAATGGGCCGAATAGTTGAACTGGTGGTAGCTGGCTGGCGGCGTGTTGTGTGCTCCGGCGAGTTGCGATTTCGCTCCTTTTTAAAGTAAATGTGATCATTAATGAGGTTAGAAGCGGTCTTGCACGACGCCTTATGGAGGTGGTTAATTCTTTTCCTGTGTTTATGTACAACTCCAAAAAAATGGCTCTGAGCACTCAACTGCTGTGGTCATAAGTCCCCTAGAACTTAGAACTACTTAAACCTAACTAACCTAAGGACATCACACACATCCATGCCCGAGGCAGGATTCGAACCGGCTACCGTAGCGGTCGTGCGGTTCCAGACTGTAGCGCCTTTAACCGCTCGGTCACTCCGGCCGGCGTAGAACTCCACCGATAAAAGTATGGTAATAATAGGTGTCGCCATGCAACGAACTATACCTTGTGACAGCTCGTTATCGATTAATATAAGTTTGATATGACTGTCATATCTCTGGACTTCTTGACGTTACATACTGTAAATTACACTTACTTCCAATATTATTCTTGCGAGTTTCGTAGTATATCCTAAATTCACTCTTAGTCCATTAATCACTAAAAATATCACTAAGGAGTATATATGTTGGTTCCTGTAGACGCTTCTTCAGGTTGCTTAGTTATCAATGTATTAGGTTGGTGCATAAGTTCGTAGCGTTTTTGTTTTGCATGTTGGTATTCCCATTGCTCTGAGTTTATTTATTAATTGTCATTTCCGATGTTCAGAGACAGTAACTCGAACCTTCACCCCAAAGCCTTGGCTGATCAATGTGGTTATTTTATACCACCATCAGGATCAGTATGTGTTTGTATCGATTTCATCTGCCATTATTTAGAAGGCAACGCCATGAGAAGAATACGATCATTCGCATAACACTGCCAGACATACGGCGAATTGTATACAAGGTTTCTTGCAACCTACTGGTCACAAGAGGTACAGACAAGAATGAAGGACGAGAGTATGCTCTGGAGGAATTTCCGGAATGTACAGTCCCATAAAATACTTTGAGAAATGTCTCGGAAAAATGAATCAATGAACTGTTTATTTACACCGAAAGATCAGATTCCGATCTGCTGTGGCAAACTTCCACAGAAGTACCTGAAAGCACTGTTTGAGCGCTCTGGAGATGACTAAGAGACGTTCAAAATCCTGCTTCAAGTTTTCAAGGTTATCAACTACAATTTTGGCAATGACGACCCAGCACAGAACAATGAGCTACCTGCTGTTAGACCACAATGACATTTGACAGAACACAGGGATGAGAGAGAGCACTCACCA
Organism: Schistocerca cancellata; assembly: GCF_023864275.1. Lineage (NCBI taxonomy): Eukaryota > Metazoa > Arthropoda > Insecta > Orthoptera > Acrididae > Schistocerca > Schistocerca cancellata. The sequence continues at coordinate 173,760,980 of NC_064635.1, forward strand.
ACCATCCTTATCATGCGAACCAGCCCAAACGGCGCAATTGCAGGAATGACAACAACCATAATCATCGGAGAGAAAGTGCTCAGACAACCACAATAACAAAGTGGTCAGATAGTGGAAGTACTATCATCCGATTCGCAACGTAACAAACCACAAATGCCAAGTAACTTGCAATGACAAGAGTTGACCATGGGACGAGACCCCTTAGACAAACCCGTGGAAGACAACTGCGAAGATGTTCGTGCTGAAAAAGACATAGTGGACAAAGGTGACCTTTTTTGGGCAAGGGAAAGTTGTGGGATCTTTGATCAATAGGTTATTTGGTCCGTCTTTGAACTGTTA